>NC_056739.1:733190622-733410622 GCF_019279795.1 Protopterus annectens
TTTTCTTGGGCTACTTTCACTTAATAACCTCTATCATACATATTGCTTGCTAAATCTTCAGCCGCTTGTTCATATCTACATTCTTCTGTATGTAGTCTAGATGTTCTCAACAACTGTCCCGTTATGATATTGTTGAATGTGTATGTTGGATGCTGACTTTCTCGATGTAGTAAATTGTTTCTCCAACAAGCCTTCTTAAATAATTCTGTTTCCATATTGCTTTGCTTATTGATTTTAAGGCAAACATCCAAGAATTCTATTTGATCTGATAAACATGTTCAAGTAAATTTCAAGAAATCAATTGTAATTTGCAAATAGTTGGCAAATTGATCTAACAACTCAGTAGTGCCTTCCTATAAAATGAAAATATCATCAGCAAAGTGTCTAAAAACGCATGTATTGCCTATAGCTGTTATCTCCATGTACATACATCTTCTCCCAGCTTGCCATTACTATATATACATTTTTTTGTTGTAAGGTTTTTAATGAACTTTTTAAATGTACTTTTATCTGGGTACAGAATCTAACCTCCAGATTTAATAAACTCTGTGTAGGAATAGTGTAATCCGTACATGGAGTGTACTGTGTCTGTGTCTGCAGCTCCACCTCGCCAGCACACCTTGCAAATTAATGAAGGTGCGCTACTGAGAGACATGTTACACATTACAGAATCAGTGTAGGGGGTGTGTTATAGTGTCCGCAGATGAGTAACACAATCCCTGCACTGTTAAAGTGACAGATGGCACTTAAATAATGAAATGAAACACATTCAACTAATGTATTAATTTTTTTCTTTTTTTTTTTTGTGTGTTTGCACAGCGCAAAGCTTAGCAAGAAACACGTACCAGACATCTAAAAATAGAACGCAGATGCATTTAATTAGTTAGGAAAGGTGATGTATAAGTATAGCTAAGCAGGTTTGAGTGGCATGGCGCAGTGCTCAGCAGTGCTTAAACATAACTGAGAGCTATATAGAAATGTATAGCTCTCATCACCATATCCTCAGTGACTGAATGGCTAGAGTCTTGGCCTCGTTTGGAGTAGGTACATGGTTTGAATACAGGCCATACAGCTTTTTACATGCAACATGGAAATGTTATAATTTTTTTTTTATCATGTATACATTGACATTTTTAACCAGGTTAGCCCAGTTGGAGCAGAAGCCCATTGTCATTGTAGATACAAGTGTCCAATACATTAAAGTTACATTCCAAGATAGCACAGTGAATGCATATGTTGATGGATATAATTATAGTAACAGACAAGTAGTACTGACTATTTATAGAAACGGTTACATATTTTTAACAGATATTCATTCCACAGGACTTACAGGTAAATAAATGTCTGTATTAGCTATATGAAGAGTATACTAATGTCTGTGTCCAGATGTACTAGTGCATAAACAGCATTGCTCAGCAAGGTGATAAGAATCCATTAAATAAAATGATATGATGTACACTAGTATTCCAAGTTAATAAGACAAATTATGGTCTATTGTTGGCATGGCTGTATGTCTTGTGCATCTGTGAATGTCAGCTGATAGTCTAAATCCATGCCTGCCAGTGACAGCAGGATAAGTGTAAATTCTCTGTACTGTGCACGATATATGTCTCTCAAGTGTCACGCTGTGATGGATAGTCATCACTGCTGCAAAAAGCCTTGCAAACAGATATAAACTCAGCTGAAGTATGCCAGTAGCACACTCACACAACATCAGTGCAGAGTACACCTTGGTAGTCATATATGTTCCCCTGACATGTCATCATCCCCTGTAGTTATGTACCTGTAGGTGTTACAGCTTGGCCCATACCATCCCATCTGGATAGCTTAAGAGGTATGTATGTGCTACAGAAGCTATAGGGCATGTGTAGGCATAAAGTAACTGCAGACCTGTAGAGTATTAAGCAGTACTGTTGTGAAAAATATAGCCTATACAGTTGGCAATGGAATGTCTTTCTCTCCCTCCACCCCTTATCTGCATCACAAATTATTATTCTTATACTACAGGTATGGTTCCATTTTCACATATGTTGTTCTCAAAAACCTAATGTTGCGCCTTGTGTTGTATTATTGGTTATATGTTACAGTGGTTGCATACTGGCATACCTTGTTGAAATACCAATTTTGTTGGCCTTTTGCTGCAACTGTTACTGGCATGCTGTTACAATAATGACTGTCATTCCATTTATGCCTGTGTTCTGTATGCTATACAGTTCTATTGTTCTGGGTTAATTGGAATACCCATGCATACTGTTTTAACTAACGTTGAAATGTTGTGTTCATGACTAACCAATACACTTTGACAAACCTCAACATTATAGGAAAATTGGGTAGGCCGGTTCCAGTGGATCCACCTAGCCCACCTCATCTGGCTGTGGCACCGGTCCCAGCATGTCTGGGACCCAACCTGCCACTACCCCGTCCACTGATCCTGCACCACCTATGGATGGAACTGCCTCAAGGGACAGGGCTCATCCCACCCCTGGGCATGGGCACAGGGAGGGACTGGTCACCTGACAACAGTTTCCAGGCATGGTGCACATAGTTATCCAAAGTGATCTGGATGATTAACTGTGCCAGAATGGGAGCAGACTGGTGCACCTGGACTGGCAGGCTGGCCCTGGTGCCCAGCCCCCAGCACAGCCACCTTCATGGCCATGAAGGCACAGTGGGGACTGCCCATGGGTTGGGGGCTCAGTCTCACTGCTGCTATCTGGGGGCACTTGGTCCTCTGATTCCTAAACAACCTCCCCATCTAAGGTGTTTACATGCTCATGTGTCATACACCAGTCCTCTCTGCTGACTTGTCTGTCTTGTCTTTCTGCAAATGCAACCTCTCCTACCCAACTTACCTCCCCAAATCTACCTACAACCCTTCCCCAACATTCCACTCTTTCCTTAAAAAAGGGCATCTCTACCACAAAACAAATATCACCACATACATAGCTCTCCATTTTGCTCCCACATACGATGCCATCAATGAATCATCCTAGCAATTAATCAACAAAGTTATGTCACCCACACCCCTCCCTGTGGGATGTGAGGCTCCAAATTCCAAATTGTCCACAACATGCACAGCTGTTGCTGTTCAAGAAATGAAGAGCTATGGTCCTTTCCTACACCTGCCCTGCACATCCCTACCTGCCTTTCATATTGTTTTTCCCCCTGCTTGCCCCATTTCACCACATTTCCTATCGCCCCTTTTTCCCTTTACCCAGCCCCTAGCACAGCCACCTTTGGAGCCATGAAGGAGCAGTTGTGACTGCCCATGGGTGGGGAGCTCAGTCCCACTGTTGCCATCTGGGGGCACTTGGTCCTCCAATTCCCAAAAACCCTCCCCATCATGTGTCATACACCTCCCATATCTGCAGTCTTGTCTGCCTTCAAACACAACTTTTCCTACCCAACTCTCCTCCCCAAATACGCCTACAACCCTTCCCCAACATTCCACTCTCTCCTTCAATAAAAAAGGGCATCTGTCCCACAAAAATATATCGCCCAATACATCGCTCTCCATTTTGCCCCCCCCATACACTGCCATCAATGAATCATCCTAACAATTAATCAACAAATTTTTGTTGCCCACACCCCTCCCTATGGGATGTGAGGCTCCGAATTCCAAATTGTCCACAACATGCACAGCTGTTGCTGTACAAGAAATGGAGAACTACGGTCCTTTCCCTACACCCATCCTACACATCCCTACCTGCCTTTCATTTTGCTTTCCACCTACTTGCCCCCATTTCACCACTTTCCTATTGCCCCCTTTGTTTTTTTTAGAAATAGCATGGGTTTAAGTGGGACTAAGCATTGCTTAGCATCGCATTGTGCAAACCCACTTAAAACTACTTAAAACTGCTTTAATCACCTTATCTGTTTGTGACACTGTTATGCACATCAATAAAATAATCAGCCCTGCCAAGCCTCAAACCCAGGACCCACTGAACTACATCATAGTGCATTAACCCACTAGGCCAACTCAGCCCTGGGGAGTAATTGGTGTTTCTATAAATATATCATGCATTACACTTATGTCACTTCAGCAAAAATATTCACCCCTGCCAACGGTTGAACCCAGCACCCGGTCAACTATAGCACTAAGCCACTCAGCTGTGAAGAAGCACTGGTGTTTTTACAAACATATCCTGATTGTCAGTGACACACTACTTCTACATATAATGGGATAAATGACAGTGTACTTGGGACTGTGATGCAGACACTGAACCAGTACACAGCCAAATATATGTTGATGGATGTATGGGAGTCCTATGATATCAGGTAGAGCTGACAACTGCACAGACTGTTACAGAATATCCACAGTTGTGCCATCTACTTATGGCATGGTTATCATAAGACCTATTCTGTGTGCTGAATTACTGACAAGCCAGTACAAATTGATGTTACAAAATCAGGACAGACAGGTCAGTGCCACACATCATACCCATACATACATACTTCTCATGCAAATCCTGTTAACACATTGCATGCATGCAACTATGTCTTGCAACTATGCCTGCCATAATAATGACTCAGTAGCTCTATCTGTGACATTCCTAGCATGTGTGACATCTGGACAGTCACAGTCCTGGCCCACAGTCCAGTCTGTTGCACGACAACTACATGCTTATCAATACAACATAGAAATAACAGAGCCCAGCAATGTCCAGCAAAACTAGTTGCTGCTACCGCAGTCACTGCCACCCACAGTAGCAGGTCAAAGGCCTGTAGGGTGGGACACATGTCACAAATACGAATATGCATCCTAAATGCAACCTAACACTCTCTGGATGGCACTATTACTTATCATATGTACCAGAGGCACATGCCTCACTTGGACTGTTAGGCATACCATCACCCTGGCTATGCTGTGACTACAGACCTGACACTGCTCCCTCACTCACATATACATCTTGTTGTCCCCACAATGTGTTCATGATCTCCAGTATGACTCCTGGTCAGAATGCAGCAGCTGCAGCCTGCTACACATGCAGCAGTATGTTCAGCTACCTTCTACAGTCCTACCATACCTCCCAAACACCTAGAATAGGCCATCCACACAACACTCATACATAAAGGGTTGGGGGGAAATGGTCAGGTGACAGGGACATGTGTCACAGTCTCCCTCTACAAACATACACAGATGATAGACCAGCGTCAACTGCAGCAGGATGCACATTCAGATAAAATTATGTATGACACTCACAGCTGCCTGTCTCCTTACTGACCCCAACATACATTGTTAAACAGTAAACTGCCACAAAATCAGAAAGTCTATTAACAATGGGCAAACATAGCATGCAAAACTGTGGACATATCACATCAATCCAAACAGTGGACAGTATTTCTACCTACCATCTGTGATGCTGTAGCTCCTACACCCCGATAATATCCTCCTCAGAGGCCAAGAAAAAGGTCAAAGCCTACATGAAGGCCTTAAATAAAGCACTGTGTTGACATGCCATTGGCTAATGAAATTGCAACCCAGCTGTTCTGGATGCTATTAGTAAGTGTGAGTCACAGATTGGTACACAGGTAATCACCTGTTCATGAACATTAGCTACAAAAGGCAAACTGCTGCCTATGGTAAATAGGTCTGTGACTTTCTTCATGAAAACAGACGGTGCTTTCCTAGGAAAACTACCACTGGATTTCTACTCACAAAGGAGTACAGCACTATACCAGGGATGTCATTGAATTCCCCATGTAATAGAATGCAGATGGAGGAATGCAGTCATGTGAAATAGGAATTTCAACAGTATTTCTCAACAACATATCTTGGAATGACATCTTGCTGTTAGCTGTCAAGCACCTACAGTCTTTCCTTTGGCTCTGTCTGCAGTGACATAGATCACAGCTCTGGCCACTGATTCCCGCCAGCAATGGTCAGATTATGTATGAATGCTACTGTCTTTTGTACAATGGTGATAGTAACACCTGGTGGATGCAGCTGGCATATCACATAATGCACTGTCAGAGAGCCCCTCTCAGTCTGTGAATGTGTCACACAGGCATAGTTCAAACATGGTCCGGGCATCCCTGACTGTTCCTGACGTACCCTGGCTAGGTCACTGTGTACACCACACCTGTATTTCATTGCCTGACAGCTATGGCTAGCATACCTGATGACCAGCTGCAACAGGACAGCAGGTTCTGAGCAGCAGTAGTGGGAGGACACAGGCTCTGCCTCAGCAACAGTGTGTACATATTCAGCACACAATGTAAGGGGACGAATACAGTACCAGATATTAATGTACTATTACTGTGTCCTGAGGGGTCTGCCATGTCAGAGATACATTCCCCACAGTCTGGGGACAACCATTACATATTGTCCAACTGGTTTCCAGACATATACATTTGTCTGGCAGGGGGTCCACATATATTAGGCACATGTACACATTCCGCAAACATCTGTGTACTGCAAATGTTGGACACCTATGAGGAGGAAACCCTACACCAATTTATACTGCTCTCAGGTATTTTGTAGCACAGATGTTGTTGGAATTTCCACATTCACTTGTAGTACCAGTCAAGTTTTGTTGGATGGTGACTGTATGACATGGTACTCTAATGTTGTCCACAGGGGACACACCACAGTAGATGGCAGTGATAGGTGTGGAAACATAACAGCACAGTCTGTCACAGCACACAGGCCATAACTGGTATACCTAAGATCATATGAGGTTGCTAGGCTATGGGCCCTGAGCCCCCATATGCCTATTCCCAGATGTTAGCCCATGTGTATGCAAGGCAGCACCTGATACCCCAGTCCAACAGGGACAAAGGTGTTATATCAAGGGTGTATGTGTTGTTAACTATCCAGTTATCCAGGTTCCACTTGCAAAGGTGTGAATAGCTACCCTGCCTGATGTGGAAAGGGTGTCCATTCCATAGCAGGGTAAGTGTGTGGGACACACATCTGAGCCACCAACAAACCTAGTTGATGTCACACATCAGGTTGAGGGAGTGTGTGTGGGTTAATAGATGGGAGATTCAGTTGCACTTGTGCAGCAGTCCCAACAAAGTGGAGATGGTGATTGCCTTCTATGCCAGGTGGAGGTCACCTTTGAGGAGTATGTATGAAAATGAGTAGAGAGATGGGCTTATAGCCTACATGTGTATGGTAAATGTTTGAGCCCCTGGTAATCCCTGGTGGGGAGCCTCTGTGATGTCTCCAGCTGCTGCATGTGCTGATGTGAGGTGAATGATGAACAGGGAATTATACTTAATAATGGGCCTTATTGGGAAGGGAATACATGGATGTTATGACCCCATGTCCCTGGATGGCATACCCTTATGTATGAGGTGGGCCTTGTAGAAGGTTTACCTTACAACAGAATCAACATGGTGGTGAAATGTCATGTTGCCATCAACCTGTGTGCACAGATCCATCATTACTGACTGCGTAGATAGGATGTTGTTAGTACTGGGATAATATGTGGAGATGTCACTCTCCCCAAAGGGGTTGACACTGCATTTCCTGGTATGCAGCCTAAGGCCATGTTTCTGGCACCCATCATGTGTCTGTGTGAGACTCTCCTAGGTGGATGTCCACATCAATAGGGAATCTGGTGACAGCACACAGAAGGTAGTCGTCTGCAAACATGGTCGGCCATAGCACAATGTCTGTGCCCTCCACTTCAGAAGTGTACATCACACATAACAGAGGCCCAAACACAGCACACAAGGTAGTACCACTGGTTATGGGTCAACCGCTTGAGCTGGATTACCTTATGTGGATTAGGTGGGTCATGTCAGGGCACCAGTGTGCTACCCCTCTGGTAACATATGGTGTGATGCATACTTGAGAGCATATATCTGTTATGGCCAAGTGGATTAGACAGTCAAAGTCTTTGTCCAGGTCAAGGTAGGCAATGTGCAATGTCAACCCCACCCCCATGGTGACTGTGTCAAAGAGGTCGAGTATAAACAGACATGATCCCTTACTTGACAAAGCCTAACTGTGCATGATGGAGTGTGTGGAGGTTGCCAATGTCCTTGCTAATGAGGTTCACTATAAACTGTGCTATGGCCTTGCAGATCAGCCTAGTCAGGCTGATGGGTGTATAATGTGACTGATTGGTAGACTTCCCACCATGCATTCTGTGATGTGATAGGCTCCTATGGCGGCTGTATACCATGACTTTCACATGGCAGTGGTGACCTGTTCCCCTACATATAGGAGAAGGGGGCAGGTACTGGGAAAATCCTAATGTATTGATAGGGGTGACAGGTGGTGAAAGCCTACACTGACACAGTCAGGCAGCAAGTATGCTAGACCTACAGCACTGGTATAGCTGGTGTCCATGTCCACCACAAGTGAGCAGATTCAAGTCCTTACTCTGATGTTGTAGACATATGTGCAGAAAGGGAGAGGACTGTCTGTAGTGGATGTCGACAATGTGGGCTCTGTGTTTGCTGTGCAGATTTCCAGGAGTGATCCCATTCGCTTGTTCATGCTAAGGTGACATTGCTCCAAAATGGGCACCTGCTCCTACTTTGTCTTGGACTGCGGTATGTCATCCCTGTTATAGATATTATTTCTTATCAATGTCCACCAGACAAGTGTACATATCCTGGCAGAGGATGATGTAGTCCTGTCGGGTATACCTGACTCCTTGCATCTATACAAGTGCACATATAGTGCATGTGTATATGTCTGGATATTGGTGCTAGTTCCTACAGAGGGGTCGAGGGCTGTGAAACTGTGTATACCACCCCCATGAGGCTGTATTCCATGTTGGAGGTGTATGTATGTCTGACCCCAGCTAGATGGGCATTGTGGGAGATGGTTACTTAAAATATGATTGCATGATGATTGCTTTGCCATGAAGGATGACACTGTAGGGATGCTGCGGTGGTAACCTGTTTCATGTACTAGTAACTCCAACACACCTTCACCTCATGTGGAGAAAACCCCGAGCTACACCGAGGTGTTTGTATTTCCACTGTTCATGGCTCTCTGGCCATTTGTGTGCTGACATGGGTACATCTTCCAATGTATGTTTAGGTCATTCAAGTAACCCAGGATCAGGGTACAGACCCAAATCCTAATACAGTTGATGAGGTCCATATAGGCAGAATGGGCTTCCTGCTCATGTGTGGTGGCCAGTAGCTAGCTATGATTTGCACAGGTGTGTTGGCAATGGTGAACTGGCCCTGTAGTGTCCCCTATGCATCTTATGGCCTATACAGCATGGAGGTGTGTATGTGTGTCATATATAGTGAAACCCCATGTCCCATAACATTACTGCCCACACTTTGGGGTCTGTCTGTATGATAGGATGGTTGTCCAGGTAAGGCTGGGGTGCCGTCTGCAGCTTTGAACCATGTGTCTGTGACTGCACAGATGTCAGCATGTCCCAGGGTTAAGAATGCTTGCACTCAGGGTAGAGTCATGTGTAGACTGCTAGCATTTAGCAGCATGGCCTTCAATGTGTGCTGTGTTGACAGTTGTATGTTAGTAGTGATAACCTCACCACATTTCCTAATCAAGGCACTATGGGGGTGCTGAAAACCATTGCCAGATGCATGAAGGCCAGTAGAGACAGATGGAAGCTATCTCTGGCAAAGCATTGTGGTCTGTTGACCATATCATTCCAAGCTCTCATGTACTGGAACCCCTTGGAATATTACAAGGCAACAGGCCACATGTTAAGGTCAATCATTTCCTGATTGTATTGCAGCATTAGGCTGGGTGACAGTGGAATGCTGCATAAGGCTAGGGGCATACCTGCCTGGGACACATAATCAGCGTGCTAACTCATGTCTGACTGCATATAGCCCAGGGAGGTACATTTCAGGTCAGGCACGCCAACATGGACTGTGACAAACTCATGACAGTACCTGTTGGTGAGAGACAGCAGCGTGTATACGATATGGTGGATTCTGTCACCTGACACATAAGTAACTGTGACCATCCACATATGCAGCCTGATGAGAGGCACATCATTGAGTCTCACAATGGAGTCTCCTACCTGTAGTATGTTTGATATGTGCTGATGGATGCCTTTGTGGCTGTGGGACACAGGTGTGTGGCTATATGGGGTATATGCTATGTAAGACTGTGGCATTCACGTGTGGCTTTGCCTCGGATGTATCCTTTGTTTGTGGATGTGTTTTCTGCGTACCTCTGCATATGTGTGCATGTGTATTGTGTATGTGTGGGTGGTGTGTGAGGTGTATTGATTGTGTCGACAACCTGTTCAGAGACAGTTATGCTCACAGTGTGTTCCTTGGTGGTGTTTGTAGATGGTTTTCCATCTGTGTACATGAGGCAGGTGCTACACTGTGTCAGGATGCCCATATCAACCAGACTGGCAGGGGAAACTGTAGAACATTATCCAGCCATATATTCCAGAATCTGAGGTAGGAAGGCCAGAGAAACCTAAGGGGTGGGTCGACAGCCCAGTAATAGCTGCAAGAGGAAAATGCATTTGAACACCTTATAGGACATGCAGCAAGTAGCATGAAACATCAAGATCAGGAGGGCAATGCATGATATATTGCCACTATGTTGCTGATTGCCGCATACATATGTGGTAATAGATCGCGGAGTGTGATGTGGGAGTTAGTGGTGGATAGTGCTGGTAGATGTGGATGTGCAGGGCATGTACATAATGGTGAGCAATGTATGTGGTTCTGTGATGTGTTCCCTTCTTTATGTCTTTCAGGAGAGATGTACTGATGTTGGAATCCACCTGTCTCAGATGCAGAGACTAATGCCATAATTGGTGTCCTGAGACTCCATCACCAGGTCCTGTTGTCAAGGACATACCATAACCAGCAAGAATGTTCTGCACTATGGGCAAACCTGGTGGCATCGGTTAATCATGTGGGCCAGTACAACAGAAGCTATGAGCAGGTCCGACACCGGGACACTGATATGACACATCATGCAAGGCAAAGGGCCACAGCTGTGTCCAGGGACCATGCTGGCATTGGTGGAGGGTCTGCTACACAACAACCACTCTTGGCCACAGAGGAGTTCCTAACAAACCTGGTTTAGCCACCAGCTCACAAAAATTGATCACACCATATGTTGTGGAGGTGGGTGACACAGCTTCCACAGCCAAGGAGCATCCAGGTAAGCCTCCAGTTGTCATCACGTTAATACTGTAGCATTCATAGTGGCAGCCTCTGCATACCTGTACACATATGTCAGGGTCAATCTGCATTTGTGGGGGTGGTTGTAATGCACATGTGTGCACACATATTGTGAATGTCAGCAATGTGGGTAGTATCACAGTTTGTACTGTACATGTTGATATATGCATATATTATCCTGTACCAATGCCACATTTGTGACTGCTGACAATACTTCTCCCCCACAAATCCATAAGTACCTCTGGTGTGGCCAGGTTTCATCATCCTGTAGCTGGTGAGTGTGGAACTGTTTTGTTATGGCTCATCTATACCCTAAGCATGTTGAGGGCTGCCAGTCTGCAGTGGACACAGCTCTTAAGCTTAGCCATATTGCAATATGTGCATGTTCACTTGTGGAAGGGTGCACTGCAGTGCATTACATCAGTAATTACAGTACCATATTTGCAGGAGCTGTAACATATTAGCACATATATTTGTGAAGGTGTAGGCAGTCTGTTCTAAAGGGGTGCATTACTATTGTGGAAACTGGTGCATTGTGTTGTAGGTGAAGGTCCATCACAGATGCCGACATGTCACTTATCTCACAGGTGTATAGTACTAGCAACATTAACTGGACATAGTTGCACTGCATGTTCTTAAGGGCCTGTCTTGTGTGTGCCTGATGTCTGCTTGTGTGGTGTGCACAGCATCAATCATAAGGTGTGGTCTGTCTAATATATTTGTGGTACCTCACCTGTATGTGTGTATGTGTGTTTGTGTGTATGGATGTGTGTGTGTGTGTGTGTGTGTGTGTGTGTGTGTGTGTGTGTGTGTGTGTGTGTGTGTGTGGATCAGCAGACAATATAGTGCAGGAATTAATGTAGGCATGTTGTCTTCCCCTCTCAGGTGACCATATGGGTTTGAGTGTGCCCCCCTCACAACCTGATGTCAGTGTCTCATCTGACTCTGATGATGCAGGGGGCCATAGTGAGACACAGGTGGAGTTGTTGGGGGGGTGAATCTATCCCTTTGGTTGACATCCCACTTCCTCCCCAATGTCCCTGCACACAGTCATTATGCCTGCACATACCCAGTCCTCAGCAGCCATAGATATTGGACAGTCAGTGGCATCAAACAGGAGAGTGTGGTGACTATGGCATCTGTAACTGGAGGCACTAGCCATAGCCAGAGAACTGGCAATGTCACACAGGCAAATTGACGGGGTGCTCAAAGGAGGACTGCTGCCCATCCAGCATCTGTCAGAGGTGTCACAGCACGTGTCACCTGATGCATGTTTCGATCCATCATGGAGGCACAGGCATATTTTGAATGGTACACCAGATGGATGCCACACTGTCTGGCATGCATGTTTCTATCCACTGCGTTGGTGATATCATACGTCATTTCACTGATATAGTGAATAGACGGTGTGGTGAGATATTAACCGTGTAATGTCTGTGCTAGAAAATGTGGTGGGAGTAGGGAGTCAGACACGTAGATGTAAGTCAGCAACAACATCAACTGCGAGGTCATGTGGCCATGCACAGTCACGCTCCTATAGTGTCAGTACCACCAGCACTACCGAAAGGAGGGTGCTGTCCACACCACAGTGTGGCAGGTAATGAGCATGTGGTCCTGGGCAGTTGCGTGAGGGACACAGACCCAGCAGGCACTGGTCACCATCAGCAAGTAGTACCGCATGGTGGTGCAAGTGCCACTCCTGGCAGAATGGCAGAACCAGTTCCTGTGTTCATGGTGGGAGACAGTGAACTGTCCATTCTGCCATGTACTGTCCATAACTGTCCAACATACCCTCATCTAGGGCTGGCACATGGCTTGACTGTGTACATGCACACACTCACACATCACTGTCACATGCAGGTCACCACCAGACACACACAGCTCCCCTCCATGGCCCAGCAAACCAGAACCCCTCCAGAAACACACACACATGATGTCAACTGTGTGGCACAGCCTAGGCCTTTGGCAACCCCACAACACATGCTGTGCATGTGATGATACCTGTGTCACATCCCAGTCATCCATACCATCGATTCAGGGACATGCTAATATATGTCTGATGCGCAGGGTGACTACAGTACTCTTAATGGCAGTTTGTAGTGCAATAATGTTGTGCCCTGCAAGGTGCTGTCTGCTGGCAATTGTCATGCGTACACATCAAAGTGTATGCACCTTCATGCCATGAAGCTGTATTGCTGTAAGTATTGCTATTGTTGTCTCCCAGACCTTAGTCTATTTCTGTTCCAGGTGTCTGTCTGTCTACACCATGGGGACCTGCTGCCAATACAGTAGCTCAGGATGTCATAGTGGCAATGCAGAAATGTGACATCACCAAGGTACAGCTGTATATCAGCATGGTTACCTAGGTGCGTATGCGTAGAACATTGTGTAAGGGGCAATGGGAGCAGACAGTGTAATCTTGCATGCATAACTTTTGACACAGCATGCTACTCCTGATGCATGTCACAAGGGAGTTCTGTAGTATCACAGGTTCATAGGATCATAAAAAGTTAGTAGGGTAATGGCCATGGGTCACCTATAAGCCTAGTCATTACTTTATCCCTGACAGAATCATCGATCAGCACCTGTTGCCCCTGTCATTGTGGAACACAGATGTGACCCCTGGGACAGATTTCTGGTTTCCCATCTGCTCATCATGGATGCACTTGATGAGGGTCTGCATGGTACTCTGTTTGACATGTCTGGGAAGTGCATTCCTGAGACAGGGCAGCCTCTGGGAGACAAACCTGTCTCTCCAGCAGGTTTTGTTGATGTCACATATCAGATTCAGGCCTGTCATGCAGGTAATGCGTGAAGAGTTAGACTCACATATATGGGCCAGCTGTTGAAGGGCTGGGCACAACATTGCCATCTAGGTGTGCCATATTCCACCTGTGGACAACCTGTCCAATACTGAGTGTGACAGTACTGACTCAAGGCTGTCTGCATGGAACAGGTGTTGCAGGCCATGGATTACCTTTGTGGGTATTGCTATGGACTTTCCAGTTGCTGCAGATGTCTGGATAGGTACTTACCAAATGGGCCATGGTACTAAATTATTGTTGTACTGACTGAGGATTGTACAGTGGTAATGTCCACCTTTTTTTCTGGATGCAGTCCCTTTACCTATGTGGTCAACCATGTACAAGGCTTTTCTGACCACTGCTGCTACTTGATGGATGAATGCAACTGTATCAACCTAAGAACACAGGTCTTTCAACACAGGTTGTGTATGTATGGGACTATCATTGATGTGGGAAATAGTGGGGACATGTCCTTGCATGGTTGTATGGTATGATGGTACTGTTTTCTGCATTCAGCTTGAGGCCAGGACCTTGCCACTATTCTGTACCAGATGTAAGACGCCATTACAGTGTGTTAACATCAGTTGGTGGGTCAATGACAGATATCACACAACTTACAGTTGCCACAGCTTTAAGCAGTACCTACATATATGGGTGATGGCCGTTAGCATTCATGCCTATATACATGAGGGTTATTGGAAGCAGCAGCTACTCACAGGGCTACCACATGTCCACATATTGTACACACATAGGTAACACAGAGTAGGGTTGCCACCTTATGAAATGTGCAATGTGGGACACTTCTGATAGTATTGTGAGGGTTGGCAGGACATACCATACCCACGGCAAGTGCAACAGACAGGATTTCTCATAGTCTTCCAATATGACAGCTTATTTATGTCACATTTCCATAGCTTATGCTATTTCTCATAACATTAAGGTGTTTCTGATGTACAATAAATGTGTTATGCAACTATTACGCAACTTTAGGAAATGTTTGCTGTCCTACACTATTGGGACCTCTGTATTGTTTGAGTTGTTTTCACAGATCACACCTAGCCAAACATGGACTGCAACCTGCAGGATGAGACAGATTGTGGACATACCTCTCATCTGTACAGATTACTGCAGAATGTCCTGATGTTTGCCACATATCTTTGATCCATTTTTCATAACGTTGTGGTTTTCTGGCAAATTAGTGGCAAATCATTACAGACTGAAGTTAGACAATAATGACAGATATTTTATTTTAAGAATGAGCAAAAGAAGAAGCCACTGATAAAACCACGAAAAGGCTGGTTGCACAAGGAATGGCTCAGTACCCGGAATAATGTTAAACAGCTTTATTGATGGTCCTCTCCACAAAAACAATGCTGTACTAAGTAACAGAACACTATACACATACGGTTGAGCGCTTTCATCTGCAAAGCAGATTTCATCAGAACAAAGTAACTCCCAAATAGAGTTCTTAAATATCCCATTTGGCGCAAAAATAAATTGATTGATTGATACATTGATTAATTAAATGAGTGATTGAATACACTCAATTTGAACATCTTTTCTAGGTTTGTACCATGTAAAATAAGTAGAAATGTTAAATACAGTAAAAACAATTTGCTGAAGTAGCTTATTTAAAAAATAAATAAAAATGATAACTGATAGAAGTGCTGGAATTGCTATCACATGTGTGAATTTAAGAATGGGGTGCAATGTTGTAAATATTATAAATATTATAAATATTATAAATATTGTTATAAATAATCATATATAATGGCTTTATAAAAATAGGTATATATCAATATGAATAAATGGAAAAGAATGGAAAAGAATGGAAAATTCATAATATTGTGTATATAAATGTTGTGTATACAAATAAAAGCACAAAAATGTTATACACAAATTTGAATGTATGCACAAGAATGAATGTGCTGAAAATTATGTTAAAAATGCTAATAAATATGCCAAAAAATACTCATGAGTACTGTAATGCCTCAAAGGATGGCATGAAGCCACCAGCCAAAACAGAACAAAACAATCAGTGCATGGATAAATATACATTCAATAAAAACAACAACAACAATAACTGCAACAACGAACAACCCGTCAATGCATTTGTAAATATGCATTCAATGGTGACAAACCAAAAATGCAATTGATGGGACAATCAAAAAATGTCCTATAATAAAAAAATATCCCATAATAAAAAATATATATCACACAATAAAAATGTATACACATAAAAAAGTATACTCATATATCATCCTGTTCTAAATAACTGGTCACATCTCAAAAGTGTCTTATAGAATATAGAGCAAATATTAAATCATAATCATAACCATAGTAATGACTGAATAAATAAATAAATAAAGATAATGGCTGTTCTACATCAGGAAACAATAATGAATGCTAATGACAATTAATTGGCTGAAACTGAGATCGCAACATTAACTGTCAAATATAAGGAAGGGTTTAATGCTTATGTGATCATTGAGGCCAGGTTTGGTGGTTGCATCACAAATCATATTTACCGTTTGCTAATTATTGGAAGTAGTAGCCCGGAAATATCTTGAATTATATTCTATTCCCCATGCTATACAATCACATAACCTTATATTTGACGATTAATATTTGGCCTCAGACTCCCCATCAAATGCATTGACGGTTGTTCGTTGTTGCAGTTATTGTTGTTGTTGTTTTATTGAATGTATATTTATCCATGCACTGATTGTTTTGTTCTGTTTTGGCTGGTGGCTTCATGCCATCCTTTGAGGCATTACAGTACTCATGAGTATTTTTTGGCATATTTATTAGCATTTTTAACATAATTTTCAGCACATTCATTCTTGTGCATACATTCAAATTTGTGTATAACATTTTGTGCTTTTATTTGTATACACAACATTTATATACACAATATTATGAATTTTCCATTCTTTTCCATTCTTTTCCATTTATTCATATTGATATATACCTATTTTTATAAAGCCATTATATATGATTATTTATAACAATATTTATAATATTTATAATATTTATAATATTTACAACATTGCACCCCATTCTTAAATTCACACATGTGATAGCAATTCCAGCACTTCTATCAGTTATCATTTTATTTATTTTTTAAATAAGCTACTTCAGCAAATTGTTTTTACTGTATTTAACATTTCTACTTATTTTACATGGTACAAACCTAGAAAAGATGTTCAAATTGAGTGTATTCAATCACTCATTTAATTAATCAATGTATCAATCAATCAATTTATTTTTGCGCCAAATGGGATATTTAAGAACTCTATTTGGGAGTTACTTTGTTCTGATGAAATCTGCTTTGCAGATGAAAGCGCTCAACCGTATGTGTATAGTGTTCTGTTACTTAGTACAGCATTGTTTTTGTGGAGAGGACCATCAATAAAGCTGTTTAACATTATTCCGGGTACTGAGCCATTCCTTGTGCAACCAGCCTTTTCGTGGTTTTATCAGATATTTTATTTTAGACTTCATACCCTTCAGAAAATTCATTCTAATGCACAACCTGTTATGTTATCAACCTTCTATGTTTGTAAGAGCAATATTTAAAAATTGTCACTATTATTTGGCCTTTGTCTCACTTTTCTGTATAGCTTTATCCAGATTTCTTGCTCTAAGGGGTTGAGAAGAGGTATAATGGTGGGCCTAACACAGCCACACTGTTGTAAAGGGACATGTATCCACACATGCACACACTCACAAAGTTTCCTGTTTTGGGATTAGAAATCCTGCTTATCTATTTATATACACTATACTACTACATACATATCACATGCACCACTGAGCTTATGTGCAGGGTGGAACAGGCCCTCAAGAAGGTATAACCATCACAGACACAAGGCAGCCACACTGCTACAGGGGATATGCCTTAGACACACACAGACACACACACACACACACACACACACACACACACACACACACACACACACACACACATACACAGACTCACAGAGATGTTGGTCATGAGTTTAGGACCCCTACCTATTTAGTTGTATGTACTATAGTGCTACACACTTATCACATACGCTATGGAGGTTATGTGCCTGGAGAGTATCTAATAGTGCATCTAAGGTAAATGACAGCAGCAGGACCTGTAATGTAATCCAATGGGGGGGGGGTTAGGGTGGAACAAGCCTAAAAATGTATGTGCATTGTACATACATAGTTAAGACTGTTGTTGTTGGGATTAAAACCCCTACCTATCTAGCTGCGTACACTATAATTCTATGTCCTTATCACATGCACCACAGATCTTATGCACTTGGAGAGTGCCTAACAGTGCATTTAAGGTTGATGACATTAGCAGGCCCTGTAAAGTAGGTCAATGGGGGGTTCACAGGTAGGCACAAGCTGTAAAATGTATTGACATTGCACATACATAAGCAGGAACTACAATTAGCAGTAAGGGAATATATTTACACACACACACACATACACACGCACACACATGCACACACATGCACACACACTCACTGAGTTGCCATTGCTGGGATTAGAACTACTATGTATCCAGCTGTATACACTATAATGCTACGTAGTTATCACATGTGCCACGAAGGTTATGCATTTGGATAGTGTCTGTCACTACTGTTGTAGTGGATTACATCAGTAGCTGCTGACAGGTCGGCCACTGTTGTGGAGGACACCAGTTACAGGGCCATAAAATGAGTCCCCATTGTACAGGCCTGTCAGGTATTTGTGTTCTGCTGTTTGTGGAATATACACACAGACACAATGTGCCTGACATGAGTTTAGAACCCCTACCTACCTACTATTACACATTACAGCTCACCATACTATTTGCACACACCACTGGTTACCATTGATGGATGAGTAGCTGCAGCACTACATCACACTATGCCTTTCTGGGTTCATAGGTTCATAGATTAGTACTAAGCTAACTGCCCTTGTGAGCCATTTTAAGCCTAGCCAGTTATCCCTTGTGAGACTCAAACCCTGCACCTTGTGTTTGTAAGGCACCTTAACCATTAGACCACCTCCCTACTCTCTCTCTCTCTCTCTCTCTCTCTCTCTCTCTCTCTCTCTCTCCCTCTCTCACTCTCTCTGTCTTTCTCCCCTTAGTCTGCCTCTCTATATATGATATATATATTTGTGATCTCTATATATATGTGTCTCTATTAAACTCAACAGATCCAGATATATCTTATATGTGCCACATACAGATAGATAAGGGTAATTATGTCTGATTGGGGATAGGGAGAGACAGATGAGGTATACATAGCTCTCTGTATGCACAGAGATATATGGACATCACGGTTCTATGGTGAGATGTGGGTTCAAACATGGGCTGAAATTAACTAAATGTAGGAGCATGCCCAGTATGACCATCCTTAATTACAATAAGACTCCAGGCTAGACCTACCTGTACTCCAGTCCAGGATTTGTTGTGCTGTAGCCAATTGTCTGCCGGAACTGGTGAAACAGTCCAGCATCTCCCTGATATACTGTCTGAGGGATTTCCTGGCTGTGTGCTGTTTGTAATATCTGACCCATATGTAGGGTATGTACAGTGTGTATTGGACTGAACAGAGTTTTGCATAATACGTCTGGTACATTTTACATAGCACTGTGATTTCTTGGCATGACAGTGTCAGATCATTATAGACTGATGTGAGGAAATGCTGACAGATATTTGGGTTGCCGACTCCATACACTGCAGGGAACCTATGCTACTACACAAACTGTTGTATTCTGCACTTTCTACATTAGTCTGGCCAGTAGTTCCTTCTTCCCCTTATAGGTGGACATTTGTCCTGCCCTGCTGCAGTTCCTGGCTTTGTCCATAGTTGCTGCTCTATGTAGTTGTAGGTATGCTGTGACTGGGGTAAGAGATGTAACACCACACACAGGGGTATGGACTTCACACCTCTGACTGATCCTGTTTTGCAGGTTGTCCAGCATAGTGCCCCATACGTCTGCTCTGGTCCTCAGACAGTTTGTGTTGTACTGTTATTATAAGGCTATATGTTGCCCATACCTCCCAATCTCTTACAGCCATTAATGTGGACAGAGTCATATATAACAGTGGGGCATAGGCCCAAACATGGAGACAGGATTTTAATATTGCTTTTACAAACCTAGACAGTTGATGGAATGGTTTTGTATTAGCATGCATTTTCCAATGAGTATGAAGTCTGCATCTTAACTGTTTGTTATTAGTTTCTCACAACAACCTTTCGTGATTTGCCAATAGTTTGCCAGAAAACTGCAAATGTTATGACAAACAGAACAGATATATGAGCCATAATTGTGGACATTCTGTTAAACTCTGTACATTTGTGTGGTATGGATGGTGCCCACTGACTTGTTGCACATACTGACACAGTTACATGACAGCCTTCATATCCTGCTGCTACACTGGCTTGTTACAACCTGTTCTACTAGCCACCATCTAGGTTACTGAGGGCTGTGTACCGTCCATATCTGTGACCCCCTGTCCCTCCATTGTGTCTGTCTTTGTCCAGCTTTCTTGCAGTAACAAATACTGACATATGGACAGTCTGCAGATCTCCTACCATAGGAGTAGCTCACATGCAAAACAGTAGGTGCATCTGATCTCGAACCATGTACCCCATCAACCATGGTAATGTACTTACCCGCTAAGACACAACAGCCAGCAGACAGTGCAGTTTACTTCATGATACTTATCAACCACAGACAAACATAGCACTTTGACCCCTGCATATTGGGGAAATGGTATGTCACCAGGTTGATTGGGACAGCCCAGGGATTGCATGGTCTGCTGCTATTACCTAGCAAACATACTGTGCCTGCAGTTGTATGGGGACATGAGTGTGTTGGGGGCAGGGGACTCTGCCATTGACAGTCAAGCATCTGTCCTGTGACCCAGCTGTATGTCATTCCCTCATATCGTGCATTGGGTTTTGCTGGCTCGGGGCTTACTGCATATTATGGGTCGGCCAGTGTTGGACAGAGAGTTCCTGATGTCCCACACAGCTGACAGTTGCCTGCAGCTATCCCAGTAGTCCACTCTACTCCCTTGCATACATGTGGCAGGTCCATACATATGCTAACCCAGTCTACTACCCCATTCATTTGTTGTAAAGAAAAGTGACTTACCTTGTGCCATCAGCGGTTGAGAGAACAGTGCTTCAGGGCTGTTTCTGTCTGATGCATGCCATACACAGTCAATACATGGTAAGGTAAAGGTTGTGTGGTGTGACTGGCATCCTTTTTACTATGTATGTGAGTCGGAGTGATGTGTCAGTCCCTAGGTCCCTAGTTTGTCAGTGCATGTGCTATGCATTGCCTCTTTTCCAAGGCCAGGGCATACTGGGCATGCCTACATCTGCCTACAGGGATTGGTTGAGGGGGTTCCTCCTCTGAGTCCCCCTGTAGCTGTGGGGACCTTGGCACTGGTGGGAGGCTGTGGGTCCCTTCCCTGTGATGTTCCTGCCATATCTGTTTCTGGAGAATCATATTGTGTAGCATGGCACATACTGTAAACATGTGTGCACATGTGGCTGCATAGTACTGCAGGGCTCCACCAGATATGTCGAGGCAGCGGAACCATGCCTTCAGCAGCCTAAACACATGCTCTATGATGTTCCTAGTTTGCGTATGTGCCTCATTATGGCGTTCTTCAGTAGGTGTGTGTGCATTTCTGATGGATTTCATCATCCACAGTTCCAGTGCATAGCCAGCACCCCCCAGTAGATGGTCATATGGGATGTTTCCCCTGGCAAACGTCTGATACAGCTGTGAGGTTGAGGGGCCAGAACAGATGGAATCAGAGGAAGAGAACAACCAAATGGAAATAGCAGAATATAACTCTCCTATGTATTTCCATGTTACTAAAAACACTCAAGGAGACTTTACCATCTATAATTATTCCACTATGTCTGTTTCCACTGAATTAGCAGATTTATTAGCAAAAGGCCTTACTTTTGTTCCCCTCAACCATTTGAATGTTACTAATTGTATCAATGATCTCAAATTATATGTTCGTAAATTAAATCTAGCAATGACCTTGGGCAATACTCTACTTGGTACTAACAATGAACATAGAGTCCCCAGTACATTCAACCCCCCTTTGCATAGTAATCTTGTATTATTTGAAAAAATATGTGAACTGGATCTCAGAAACTACTATTATAATAATAAACATAAAAGAAAGAGTAACCTGAATCCAGATGAACTAGATTGGTTGAATGCTTTACAGAATTTTAAAGTCCGAATAATGAAACCGGACAAAGGTGGGGGTTTGGTTTTTATGGACCAGTGTGATTACATCAATAAAATAGAAGCTATGTTGTCAACTAATGCTTATGAACAAGTCTCCTTAAATGAATACAATCAAGCCGTTAAAAGGGTAAAGGGCTATATTAATGACTTATTTATAGAAGGGAGAATAAATTTGGACCAACTTAATTATTTAACTTTAACATCACCGGTCGTACCCATTCTTTTTGGAATACCTAAAATTCTTAAGAATGTGGCAAACCCACCTTTTAGACCAATAGTTAGTGGAAAAAACAGTATGACTTATGCCTGTGCCAAAATGGTAGACAAACTTTTGAATAAATATGTTCAGCTGGAATCTACTATTTGCAAAGACTCTTGGTCATTTCTGGGTAAGATTAATGAATTACCTTTCAATCAAAATTATAATTTACTAACTATAGACGTAAAAGATCTTTACACGTCAATCCCACAAGATTTGGGTATAGAATGGATATCATTAAATCTGAAAAATATGAATGTATCAGGCTCTGAGATTTGGCTTATTGAGGAACTATTAACAATAGTTTTGGCTCACAATATTATAACATTTAATGGTAAATTCTATCATCAAAAGAAAGGGGTAGCCATGGGCTCCCCTTGTGGTTCGAGTTTTGCAAACTTGGTCATGAGCTTTTGGGAAAAGGAATATGTTCTAATTCAAACAGAAATTACTTCTAAAATAAAGTTCTACACGAGGTATTTGGATGACATTTTCATCCTTTTAGAAGGTTCGGCCCATCAAGCAGCTGATTTGGTTGCCTATTTTAATTCGACCACTCGAATTTACATTTAATTTTAATGTTAAAGAAATAGCCTACCTGGATGTTTTCCTAACCAAGAATGTAATGTTAGGTAGATTTGAATCTAGAATATACAGGAAAGTTTCATACTCTAATACTTTCCTGCACTTTACAAGTGCACATCCTATTCATCAAAAGAAATCAGTGGTCAAAAGCCAGGCCGTGAGAGCAGCCAGAATGGTTAGCAATCTAGAAGATTTTGTAGATGAGTGTAATAACTTAAGAAATATGTTCCTAAATAGAGCATATCCAAGTAACTTCATAGATAACATCATGAATGAAGTAATTGGTAAAAGAAATAATGGGTTTTATAAACCTATTTTACAGAGAGTTGAATTTAGTACACTCTCTGTAGCCAGTCCAGACCAGTCGAATTCTTCTAGTTTCTATTTGAATTCGACCGTGCTACCTTTTGAATACAGTTTGACACTTACTTATTGTTCTGATTTTTCATTATTAAAAAACATCTTTTATAAAAATTGGAACATTTTGAAGGAAAATAAAGAATTAATAATGAAATTAGGGGACAGACCCAAAATTACAGTAAGACATGATAAAAATTTTAAACACATTTTGGATACTATCAATAATAATTCTAATATAATTACAAGTTTTAAAAACATGTCGGTATGTGGTAATTGCCCCTATTGTAAATATATTTATGTGGGACATACTGTTAAAATAAATGGGTTTACCTTAAGAAGTAAATTTAAAAATAACTGTAATTCAAAGATGGTTATATATGTGGCAATATGCCAGCTATGCCACTGTTTCTACGTGGGTAAAACCATTAGGAGACTTCGAGATAGACTAAACGAGCATGTATATAATATTAAAAAATGTAATGCTGAAAATGCTCTTGCCAGGCATATTAGTGAATTTCCAGACCACAATTTTAAATTCTGGATATTGGACCAACTAATACCAAATATTAGAGGGGGACCAATTGAATTACAATTGGAACGTTTGGAACTAATTTGGCAAATTAGATTATTTTCGTATTGTCTACCTGGGTTAAATGACATTTGTTCCATTATGCCTATTTTAAAGCTACGTAGCTTAACTAGATAACTTTTTTCCCCTCTTCCAGTTTTTTCCCCTTTCCCAGTTCTTCCCCTTCCCCCTCCCCCTCCCCTTCCCTTCCCCCCCCTTCCCCCCCTCCCTTTCTCTTTCCCCCTTTTTTCCTTTATCCACGACCTTATTTTATGGTCTATCAAATAACTTTAAATATTAAAGCATTTAAGCCTTTATGGCAGGTTGGAGTAGTGTAATTTTGTTATAAATTATATATAATAATTATATACATTATACATATAAATTATACACATATATGTATATATAAGTATATAATTAAAAAGTTTTTTATTTTATATATATTGTGATTAAGTATTACTATATCCTATTATTAATAATATTAGACATGCATTTTTTACCTCATATATAATAATATGAATAGAAATATTGTATGCATTTATTGACATATTGCTACCATGTCATTTGATTTGCTATAAGTCATTGTTTGATGCTGGTTTTTAAATTGTTAATTTTAAATTTCTTAAAATTTTAACATTACAATCAGCGTAACATCAGCTGATTAGCAGAAAGTTATTTAAAGGGTGTGTTTACCTAATTAATTGATCCTCTGATGAAGTTCGTACACAGTGCGTACGAAAAGCTATTTGGAGTGCTTAAGGAATAAAGAGTGTTTTTTTACTGACTGCAGTTGCCGTTTTGTCTTCTAGTACAGCTGTGAGGTGTGCCAGATGTGAGAGTCATGATAGCTGCTAGAGCTGCCAGCACACACATTTATGAAAATGCCCTGGGCATTGCACATGACCTGGCAGTTGATGAAGTGATACCTCTTGTGGTTGATGTAGACCCTACCTTCTTAAGTGAGTGGTGTGCAGTCTATGGCACCCAGTACCTCAAGGTAGTGTGCTACATGGTGAAGAGATGCATATTGCTGACCATCCCTTGAGGGTGCAGGGTAAATAAATGTGCTCACTGGCATGTGCTTGCATGGCATCCAGCATACTGCACCATTTCCTAGATGCCATGGAAGCACATGCCATGCATGTGCTTGCATGGCATCCGAGAACTGGTGGAGTACGCTGGATGCAGATGCCTGTGAGATCCCCATTATGCCCCCATTTTGTCTTTGAAAAGTACCTGTAACTAATATTCTAAGGGCTACACATACCTTTGATTCCACTAGAATGGGTTCCCCTCTGTTGGCTCTAGGTCTGAGTTGAGGGCAACAGAGCTAGGTGAGTTGTTGTAGTATGTCCCTGTCCACCCTGTAGTGCTGTACAATCACCAGCTCATGTAGTCCATAGAAGGTCACCCTGGGCCTGAACACTATTCTCCTTCTCAGTCTGGGTCTATTGTTGGCATCATCATCATCACTGATCTCAGCCTCAAGCACATACAGATGCAGCAGAGCAGCAGCAGCCCCTAGCATGTTGTCAGTTAAAATTCCCAAGTGTGTCCTCCAGTGGTGCAGAGTATGTGGGAAAATCAGATTGTAGGGTGCATGCATACTTTATAGTGGTGTGTTGCAGTTGCAGCCTGTGTGATTGGCTCATTATGCTGCATTCCACCTGATAGGTATAACACTGAGGGTTTGAATGGGCCAGTGTCTGTTGAACAGGGTTTAACAGTCATTTCTACCTGATTGGCTTTCCCAGGCAATTTATTTCCTATTTCTTTCACTGCTAAGCAGTGAGGCACTCCGCACAAACCTGTGGTGCTAGTGTAAACCATGCTCAGCAGTTTTGACACTCCTACAACCATGGCCATGCTCAGCTTTTCTTAAACTTGCTAAAACATGCTCAGCAGCAGCAGACACACACCCCTGCTTAGCTATGCTTAGCTGAGTGCAAACAGGCCTCACAGAGCTCCAATCCCCTTTAACATACTATGACACACCTCATTTTGATGTCAGCTACCTGTTCTACCACTACTTACATGGTTCTAGCCCGAACATGGGTTGTGTCTGTGGACACCATTGCCCTTTTTGCTATTCAGTTATCCCAGCTTATTTACATACAGCTAATTGTGTATACCCTGGATACTTCACTACTCCAGGCCCTGCCTCCATAGTAACCACTGACACCTGCCATTGTAATAGTATGCATCCTGGGCACTATAATGCATTATATTGCCAATTGTGTACTTTTGACATTTTTATACTTTTTTTTTCCATAACGGCATGTTTCCATTGCACACAGCAATGTGCAAACGTAGTATATGTATTAAAAAAATTATTGGTTTTAATGACTGACATTGCTTTCAGGACTTACTGGCCATAGTTTTGGCCATTTGCATGCCTACTGTACCATATCCACCCTTTTTCATAACTTTTACAGCCCCTTTGTGATTTTTGCAGTCCAGTACACAGTTTGCATCTGCGTACATTTCTTGCACCAACACTGCATCTACACGAGTACCTTTCTGCTTACTGGATCACAAATCAACCTCATTTACATGGTTTTCACCAGCTTATGAGGTGACTTACATTCTACGGACACGTCCGTGTTCGCAAACTCATGCATGCCCCTCAGCCCTGTTTCCTGGATCACTCAGAGGCCATGTTCCATGTTCGGGCCACAACACTATTCCTACATGGGGAATCACTCCATGTAGGCTTTAATGAATTCCACCCTATGTGTTTATTTCAGTGTAGTACACATCAGCGTTTTACCAAAGCTTTGATTGATTGAAGTAATTTATAAATGGAAGGTGTGTACTAACTATGCAAATTCTGATGAAGCTGTTTAAGACAAAAGTGCTTAATCTGCAGTGTGTTGGAATAAAGGTTTAGTGTTGACTTGTATCACTCTATTGTGACTCCAGTTATATATATATATATATATATATATATATATATATATATATATATATATATATATATTAGGATCATAGGAGGTTACTAGGCTATTGGCCCAAGGGCCTTTACAAGCCTAGCCATGGTATACCCTTGTTCCCTTATAGACCAAGAGATATATAATCTATATTAGCATGGGAATCTATGATCAGCACTGGCTGCCTCTATCCAAGAGGGATATAGGTGGATTTCCCCGGAGAAAATTTATGGTTTCCCATCCAGTTGTCCAAGTTATGCTTAAATAGGATCATTCAGAAGCTCTGTTTTACATGAATTGGAAGTGTGTTCCAGAGGGATGGCAACCTATAGGAGATATATCTCTCTCTCTAGCAAATCTTGTTAATGTCACAGGCTAGGTTAAGGTCCCTAGAGTGAGTGAGTGAATCTTGTCCCATTTGATTTGTGGATTTGCAGCATTTCCATTAAGGCAGGGTTCGAGACTGCTCTGTAGGCCAGGCACTAGCCACCTCTAAACAGTCTATCCGATAGAGACTACAGTGACAGTGCCTTCAGTCTGTCCATGTAGGTCATGTGATGAAAGCTCTCAATTTTCTCAGTGAGAAATCTCTGAGGTCTCTCCAGCTGTTGCAGGTGTCTGGTGAGGTACATACAGAAGGAAACATTGTACTTTATTACTAGTCTGATGAGGGACAAGTACAGGGGAGTTATAACCTCCTTTGCTTTGGATGCTGTGTCCTTACCTATGATATGTGCAATGTAGAAGGCCTTCCTTACCACTGTGGACACATGATGATCAAAGTTAAAGCTGCTATCCACCTGCATTCTCAAATCTTTCACCACTGTGTTTGAACTTAGGGGATATTATTAATATTCTAATTTGCAGGGACTTTTCTTTTGCCACAGAGGATGATAATGCATTTTTTGTGTTAACTTTAAATACATGGTTTTGGCACCAATTATTTATCTGTGTAAACTCATTTTGCAGTATGTTGACATTATTGGGGGATCAATGATTCCACCCAGATTGCAGTCATCAGTGAACCTGATAAGTCACAGGCCATCTATTTTCACCTGAATTTCTGAGAAACAGATTCCAAACAGTAGGGGCTCAGCACAGATCCTTGTGGAACACCACCACCACCCCACCCAGTTTGGGTTTTTAAAAGGCAGATCATGTCTCCTAAACCTGATAGACTTCTTTGAAGCAGTCACCAAAGCCGTAGACAAGGGTAAGGTGGTTCACACAGCCTATCTAGATCTTGCCAAGGCTTTTGACACCATCCCCCACTCTGGAATTATAGATAAACTCACTAAACTAGGTATAAATCCCTATGTCACAAGATGGGTTGCCAACTGGCTCACTGACAGAACCCACACTGTGAAAATAGCAGACTCCAAATCCGACTTCAGACCAGTGACAAGTGGAGTACCACAGGGTTCAGTCCTGGGTCCTCTCCTGTTTGGTATCTACTTCTCTGAAGTACAGGCTAACAAAGAAGGTCTTTGGCTAATGATGTTCGCAGGTGATTGCAAACTAGGAGCCATAATTGAAACTCTTGATGATGTGGACATCCTACAAAAGGGCCTCACTGAGACAGATGCCTGGTGTCAAAGCCATGGCCTCAAGCTCAATGCCAAAAAGTGTATTGTCATCCCCTTTGGTAAAAACTCTGTACCCATGAACTACAACATAGGTGGTAGTATACTTAACACCGAAAGTGTGATAAGAGACCTTGGGACACAGGTGGGCAGTAGTCTCTCCTTTGATAATCACATTGCCACAGTAGTCAGGAAATCCTTCTATGTGGCACACCTCATCACAAAAGGTTTCTCATCCAGAAAAAAAGAGGTCATTGTTCCCCTCTACTCATCACTCATTAGACCCATTATAGAGTACAATGCCCCTTTTGGTATGTACCTCACAAGACATCTCCAACAACTGGAAAGGCCACAGAAATACCTCACAAAGAGGATTACCGGCCTCAAACAGATGCCCTACGCAGACCGTCTCAAAAAACTCCAGCTTTACTCTGTCGCATATCGCTTACTCAGAAGTGATCTCTGCCTAACATACAAAGCTATGTCAAACCCAGAGCTGTTGGACATGCTCCACTTAAAGAAATCCCAATCCCTCCGAGCTACATGCTCTAGGGACCTAAACCTTGTCACCACAATAAACAGAACATGCTGGTGGGATAGATTCCTGTCCCAAAGACTTCCCATACTCTGGAATAAACTACCTATCTATATCAAACAAAGCTCCTCATTAGCACTCTTCAAGAAAAATCTTAATGAATGGATGGGAAATAGGAAATTCACCCCGGGAATCACCTCTGTGGCTCTGCTCAACAGTGGCACAGGAAAATAATTTTCTTGGGTGGCAAAAGACAGCAATTTCTTTCTCTTATTGTATAACCTATTTATGCTGGATGTCCACCAGGGTGTCTTGTTTTCTTGTGAGGATCTTGTTTTAATACATTCTGGTACTGTTGAGTCTATACATTTGCATAGGTGTTTATACAAGGTATTACTTTATACGTCAGTATAGGGAGTCATTGCTGTCAGTGGTGATGGGGTGGTTGAAACTATTTATGCTATTGGTTAGGAGGCTATAGTTTGCTTTGGATAAATTTTTCAACTTTTATCTTCTGAGGGGGGTCTGGTATGATTGTTACTTCGAACGAGACTGATTTATGATTGGACTTTACCAGGGAGGGCCCTACACATGGGGTGATGCAGTGATCCCCCATGTTGAAAAATACCAGGTTAAGGACATTAGAACCCCTTGTGGGGGGTGCATGCTATCTGTCCCAGGAAATTTGTGTTAACAAAGTCCAGGAACCTTAGAGTGAACATGTTTCTGCTCAAATATGTTTCCCCATCGACAGAAGGATAGTTAAAGTCACCCATGGCTAACGTGTTTGGCTGTATTGTGAGTGACTCAAGTAGGTCCAGGTAGGCAGTCTGGTTTTCATGGTTCATAGTGGGGGACCTATAGTTAACAATGGCATGGAGGGGTTCTTTCCTACAGTTAGCTGGACTTGGAGTAACTCTAGGAAGTCATACTGATTAACCAGTCTTGAGGTGTATTTGTATTTGATGAAGATGGATACACCTCTTCCTTTGTTTTTTTCATGTTCATTTTGTGGTCTGAACATGTGGAAGGCATTTTAGCCTTGCATGACCAGGGTACTCTCTGCGGCCTTAAACCATCTCTCTGTGACTGCACAGACATTGGCATCTACCAAAGTAAGGAGTGCTTCCAGTGAATGCAGTTTCTGATTTAGACTCCTAGCATAAAGAGTCATAACCTTGAGTTTGTCTCTAGAGGATGTTTCTACATCAAGAATTTTGTTCTTATGACATTGTTTAAAAAGGCACTATGGGGGTGGCAAGTACTTTTGCCAGTAACCGAAAACTAAGAGTTGACAGGTGAAGACTATCGCTGGCAAATTGGCATGGTCTGTCAACCAAATCATTCCAGGCTGACAGATACTGGATCCCCCTGGACTGGCACCAGAAGCTAAGCCAATTGTTGGTCAGTTTGTATTCAGGCATCATCCTGGATGAAGGTAGAATGCCGCTTAAGACTAGGGACATACCTGCCTGGGGCACATAATCAAAAAGCTCAGTCATGTCTCTTTTCATATAGTCCAGTGAGTGTCATCTCAAGTCGGCCACTCCAACATGGACTATGACAGAGTCAAAACAGTACTTGCTGAGAGACTGGATTGTGTGCATGATTTGGAGGATCTTGGCACCTAACAGGCAACTGAGCATGACCTTCTCCTTGTCCACCCTGATGAGTGGAACATCTGTGTGTCTCACTTTGGAGTCACCTATGACTAAGACAATTGGTTTTGAGGTGTTTTGCCTTGAGGCTTGGGTGATACACTGATGCATGTGTTTTTAAGTGTGGTGGATTCTGTTAGGACTGTATTCTGTACAGACAGTTTGCTCTTGGGAGATCTCTGCTATTTTGGTATACTTCTCGTGAGTACCTCCACGTATGTAGGTTTATGTGTTGTACATTCGGTTTGTGGAAGAGTTGAAGCATGTGTGCTGACAACCTGTTTGGTATCTAATGTGATGATAGGAGGTACTGCCAAACATGCCAGGAGATGTAGGGCAGTGGATGTGTAACATGCACCAGTACCACCAGCTAGAGTTTTGTAAAGAGTTATATGTCATTTGTGTATCAAACTGATTTATAAAGATGCTTGTGTTGAAAAATGTATTTGTAAATTTGCTTATGTTAAAATGTATCAACAGTGCTCCCTGCTGGAAAGAAAAGAAATGTACTTGTATTATTGGAAGTGAATTAAATGTATATGTCTTGACAGAGGATACTGGAAGAGAAGAGGTTAATCTCAAACTTCAAAAATAGTAAAACAATTAAACTACTAGGCCTAGGCCATAAAGATGTTATCTCACAGTTTTGAATGAAGCCAGAGATGCAATGTATGTAAGAGGTATGGTTTATCAACTCCTGTAGGAAGAAAGGAATTGTGTTATGGCTTTTTACTTCGAACAGCTGCACCAGATTTGAGCAATGCTCTTGTGAGTGTATTATTGACATGTAGCTGCTAAAATACTGTCAGCTTCTAGTGATGGGGGATAGTGTGGGAAACAGAGTAAGATGACCAGATGTGTGCGATGTCATTCTGTAAGCCAGAAATAATATTTAAATAAGAGTAGGAGATTGCTCTCAGTATTCTGTCTTGGATCTGACAACAAGGACTGCCCACCCACATCATCTTGCTTTGGTCTATTCAGTAAGTAGGAACAGTAATTTTCTAGATCAGTCAGGAAAATATAGTGAGAATAGTTAAGTATTGATTTTTCTGTAACTGTGTGACTTCTTTCCAGCTGTGTTATTTTCTATATATCATGTGTCCGAAACTCTAGTGTTTACTGTAAATAGATATTTAGTATTTTCATGTTTTTTTATTATTTATTATTAAATATATTCAAAATTCTCATTGTGGCTGGTCCTTTAGAGAAATAGTTTAACCTTTGAGGGTACTTTGATGACAGCTCTGCCCACTCCTGACGCCTTGCTGTTTGGTCAGCATTACCATTTGTATTAATATTAATTTCACTCAATATAATTGGGTACTCTTGCAAGAGCCTAAGGTAGATGGGTTGTAGTGTCTGGTGGCAGTGATAACTACCTTATAGTCTGGGAAGAAGGGGGCATAGCTAGTAAACCTGTGCCAGCCTTTCCCAGGTGTGTGTGTGTGTGTGTGTGTGTGTGTGTGTGTGTGTGTGTGTGTGTGTGTGTGTGTGTGTGTGTGTGTGTGTGTGTGTGTGTGTGGGTGTGTGCGTGTGGGTGTGGGTGTGTTTGTGTGTGCAAATCAAAGTGTGTGTGTGTCAGCTACATGGAGCGGGGACACAAAGCACTGGTTTCACAGAGACAGTGGTGGAGGACCTGGCTTGGGCACTTGGCTGAGGACTTAACTCTGAAGCTGTGCCACTGAGGAGTCTTACTGAGGACCTGAAGGGAGACAGATATAGAAATCCACACCCTGGACTTGGTGTGTGCCCTGTGTGCTCTTAAGGGAAATTGTGCTTGATGCAGAGAGGTCTGCATCTGGAAATACTGAGTGCATCCATTTGTAGTCCAGGTGGACATCCCTCTCCAGTGTCAGTGATGAAGATTCAGACTCCTTGATTACTGGCTCAGAATGGGGATGTCACATATTCTCACATCTGGTTTGTTGCTTCATGAGAGAGATAGCATTCATTCCAGATTCATAGTATAGATACATCTCTCACATATTGTATTTGCATGTTTTAGAAATAATAGGTTGTCAGTATACATGAGGCAATTGCAACATTGCCACAGGATGCCCATGTCTATCAGGCTGGATGGAAAAACAGTGGGAAACCATCCATCCATTATGTTAGGTATATTCTGTAATAAGTACTGGAAAGTGGGCTAGATGGACCAGATTCTGATGTAGGACTAATAAAATCAACTAATGTATTGGAGGTTTGGGGTAGAAACCTGCATCAATGCCTCAAAATACACAGCTGAGTGGGCAGCACTGCACAACTGTGTTGCGTACAGAGAAGCAGAGAAACCTAGGATGGTTCACAAGCAGTTATCTGAGGAAAATCGTCTTTCTAAGCCTTTGCATCTATACAAGGCAATGCTAACCCCTGTTGCATGGTGTGCAGCTACACACAAATGTGGTGTTTAAATACAAGTGAAGTTAAGCAGTTTTTAAACAAACTAGCCAATGGGAAAGCCCAAGACTGAGCCTTATTCCAACAATCCTTAACTCAGATGGGTCCTTAGCTACACTCTTCTGCCACAAGGGTGCAGGGGGACTCTGTTAATGTAAGATGGCTGGTTTTAGTGCTCTGCTTAGATAATGCCAAACAGGAATCTAGCCTATGCTATAAAATGCATAAGTACTGTAAATATTAAGTGCATAAAATAACAGTCTCAGACAGCAAACAACAGTTGAAATTAAGTAGCAATACAGTAGTAAACAGTTTAAAAGTGCAATGCAGAATATAAAAATACTATTTTTTAGCATATTTCAAAGGATGCCTTGGATTTAGTTTGGATTCACTCCAGATCTCTAGCTAAAGTCACTAATCTCAGAGCAGCTCTGGTAAACTTAGGTTTGTATCATTCTGCTAAGCCGTAGCAGGTTCATCTAGTGCCCAGTGCTGCTTCACCATCTGATGCCCCTCAGCTGTAAGTTGAGATGCAAGAAAAAGAGTCTCATTCCCCATTCCAGCACTCCTCACCTACCCGAGGAGCAGCAAAAGCCAGGTCATTTTTTTCTGCACCCCTCAAAGCAAATTTGGGGGATCTTGCACTCCTACCCTCTATCCTAAGAAGTTCCAGGTCCTGTGTGGCCTCAACTCACTCTAAGTTGAGACACAAAAAAGGGACTTCCATCCATGGTTCAGGAGTGGTTAAGGCTTTTGTTTTGTGGTACCCAGGAGTCAGCTGGCTGGCACTGAGATCTGCCTCTGGTCCTGATCTTGTAGGTGAGTTGTACTATTTGAGTTTCAACATATCCTGTGTCCCAACTGTGAACATCCACAGCATTAAATATAAGAGATACATTCTTAACATGCCAGCTGCTGTACACCTAGAACCCTCCTTCATGGGAAAGATTTCTCCTTTTTTTAGCTCCCCTTACCCCCCATCCTCAGTTGGCTTTGACAGAAGGTGACTGCTCCTTGTAAATTGGGCAAGTATAAAATTGTGTATCATCTGAACTTGATTAGGTTACAAACCCTTATTGTGATGCCTTTAATTGCAGGAAGATGCTCACTAGATGAAGGGGAGTGAATCTGAGCACACAAGGAGTTAGTGCACTTACATAATTGAAACAATGTAATTGCATGATCATGGGCACATGGCCATTAGTAGTTGTAGAAACACCAGAAAAAATAATTCTAAATTCTTACTGGTAGAAAAAAGATTATCCTGTCTCTGGTTTGTCAAAGTGTAGCACAGCTGATATGATAACATATGCATTATACAAACCAAAGAAGAGCAAACAGCAGATTTACTGTAAGTTTACATAAAACACTGCTATTCTGCAAAGTGTCCTTTGTTTTTTTCTGACTGGATCACTGGTCTTCCATAGAAGCATTTTCAAGGATGACCTCAAGTTAATCATCTTAGAAAGACAAGTGAGAAAAAAAAAAAGACAGAGCTATTGAACTAATGAAAATGAGACTCCTTCAATTTCATAATTCTATGTTGAACAGAATCTCCTTTAAAAGCATTTAGTATTACAGAACATGTTTCTTTTAATATAAAAGCATTTACAATAGACAGTCTTCTGAGTATGTAAAGTTATACAGTGGTAACCATGCTTGTCCCTGTCCACTTAAACAGCATGTCTTTGTATCAACTTCAGATCTAGTATAGTAAACATTACACAAATACATATATAATAATAAAATCACCATATTTTTCACAACCATTAATACCTGCAGTTGAAAAGCTGTACTGATGCTTTGAACAAATTAAAATTATATAGTAAAAACTCATACCCCCAGATTCTCAAAAGCTTACACGGCGTGCAAGATTGATGCAGGGGCTCAAGCTGACAATATGTCTGCCGTGCAATCCAGGAACAGCCTGCAGGGGCATACACGAGCGCTCCTGCACTAATCTTGCACGGACTAAGCCCTGGTATGCAAATCACCCCATTTACAGGTGAAATCTATGCAAATGAGGTGATTTTGCAATCCAGGAAGCTTGCAACATTCCATGCAAGACTAGTGTTATCTGCAGCAATGTACTCGGTTAGTAACCGAGTACATTTCTTCAAAATCCAAAACGGACAGCCCCAAATAAAGGCTGCATATTATGTAATAAACATGGCAATGGCCAAGTGTAAGGCCATTGGCATTGCAAACAAAAACCTAAATACAAAAATCAACTTTTATTTATTTTAGCCAATCTCGGCTGCTTAAGCCTAGGGCAGCGGCGCACAAATGGGATCGGGGGGAAAAATAATAAAATAAACCTTAACTAAGTAGTCTAACTAAAATCGCTATTCTGCCATGCAAGTCAATGGCAGGCAGAAGACAACCTGGCCAGTGAGTAGTGGTTGCTAAGGGGGAGGCTTAGTGTAAGACATGTAACTATGCATTACCAGGCAATCCTATGCTAATGAGAGGAAGGATAGTGAATCCCAGTTTTCCCCAGCATGTGAGTCAGGTCCAAATAGTGTAACAGCAGGAAGAGCTTGGTGCAAGCCTAGGAGTTAGGTGATATCATGGGGGGTGCCAAGCATACTTAAAGCGGATTGGAGCCCTGTGGCTCAGGTTTGCTCCTAGCTTAGCACAGCTAAGCAAGGGGTTGTATCTAAACCTGCCTAGCATTTTTTACAAAGTCTAAGTGGGTGTGCGCACTGCACACTGGATTTTACAGGAAGAAAAAAGAAGTTAAACCAGGAAATAGCAGCAGTGTGCACATTTGAGCACTCTGTTTGCGCGGCATGCACACAGGCTTAAACAGGAAGGCAATGGGAAGGGAACACAGCCATAGGAAAGTAATCAAGGAGAACTAGCTTAGTTGGCAGGTGAAATGTATCAGAATCAGCCAATTACACAGGCAGAAGACCAGCCCAGCCCAGAACACTACTATAAACTATGCAAACACCTTCCCCTCTGGTTTTTCCCACACTCTACACCACCAGTGTAAACAAGCGGGGAAGTTTTAACACTCACAACAGCAAAATGATAGGGGCTGCAATAGCTATCATACAACTTGTGGAAAAGGCTGAGGGTGTTGAGGATGTGAATGCTGTTGACCAACCCACAGTGAGGAGATGAAGAAGAGGGTACAGACCCAGGATAACCTATCAGGGGTTACATGAGCTGGAAATAGTGGAGCACTATAGGGTGGACAGGGACCTCCTACAGCAAATTGTTAAGCTGTGCCTGCCACGCCTGACACACAGAACTAACAGAGGGGAACCCACCCCAGTGGATACCAAGGTATGTGTAGGCCTAAGAATACTAGCTACAGGTACATTCCAAAGGCCAACTGGGGATATGATGGGGATTTCACAGGCATCAGCATCCAGGGTACTCCACCAGTTCCTGGCTGCCATGTCAGCACATGTCGGTGAGCACATATATTTCCCCAACACCCGTGAGGCATAGGCCAGCAATATGCAACTGTTCCACCAAACAGCAGTATACGCTGAGGTAGTGAGTGCTATAGACTGCATGCACATATGCATCACAGCACCACCCAGTGAGCGGGGTAGGGTCTATATCAACTGCAAGGGCTTCCCCTCCATCATGCCAGGGCATGTGCGATGCCCACGGCATAGTAATGAATGTGTGTGCTGGCTGCCCTGGAAGCTATCATGATTCCCACATCTGGTATCTGATGCAGCTGTACCAGAGATTTGCCAATGGGGACATCCCTCACATTCACCTAGTAGGGGATGCTGGATATGCACTGGAGCCATGACTGATGACACCCATCAGAAATACACACACACACAAACAGGAACTCCATAAAGAGGCACACGCACAGACCAGAATTATAGTAGAGTGTGTTTGGGATGCTGAAGAAATGGTTCCAGTGCCTGGACACATCCGGTGGAGCCTTGCAGTACGCACCAGCTACATGTACCCAAATTGTCCTTGTGTGTGCCATGCTACACAATATGATCCTGCAGAAACAGCTGCAGCAGGAACAGGATGGGACAGGACCACACAGCCCCCCCCCCCACCATTGCCAAGGCCTGCACATGCACAGAGTGACTCGGAGGAGGTACAACCTGAGCCTGCCCCAGTAGGCAGAAGGAGGTGTGCCCAGTATGCCCTGGCCTTGGCAAAGAGGCAACGCATAGCACATACACTGACACAGGAGAGACCCAGGGAATAACACCTCTCTCCGACTCTCACATACAGTAAAAGGGATGCCAAACATTACACTACCTGTGCCTAAACATGTGTAGGGAGTGTACTATATGCATCCAACATAGGCAGCCCTGCACCACAACCCTCAATACTGGGACACCCACAAGGTAAGTGACTCACACATGCCAGTCAGGGGGGAGTCACATACCCAACAACAGTCACAGCCAGCAGGACAGGTGTAGACAAACACAAACAAAGGCTGTGCTATGGCCTCTGAATGAAACCTATGGGTAATCTCCTCCCAGGCCTACACAGACAGACTACAGCAGGTCAGGCAGTGGGATGTCAGTTCTGAAAGGTAGGAAGTCAGAAACTAATATGTAGGTAATTAAAAGTTAAGATCTGTAGTGCACTGGTATGCCTCTAGCCAGCACGATAGGTAAGACTACAGACTGAAATGGAGTACCCAACATACCACTACAGTCCTAGCAAATGTGTACAAGTGTCAGGTGTGCCCCCCATCCAATGTAGAAATGTAGTCACAGTCAGGTGTGCCCCGCCCCCAATCCTGTGCAGAAAGATAGAAATAGTCAATTGTGCCCCCCATCCTACGTAGAAATATAGTAACAGTCAGATGAGCCCCCCCCACACACAATCCTGTGTAGAAATGTATAAATAGTCAGGTGTGCCCCCCCATCCCAAGTAGAAATATAGTAACAGTCAGGTGTGCCCACCCACAATCCTGTGTAGAAATGTAGAAATAATCAGGTGTGGACCCTCCATCCTATGTAGAAATATAGTAACAGTTAGGTGTGCCCCCCAATCCAGTGTAGAAATGTAGAAATAGTCAGGTGTGCCCCACATCCTACTTAGAAATATAGTAACAGTCTGGTGTGCCACCACAATCCTGTGTAGAAATGTAGAAACAGGCAGGTGTGCCCCCCCATCCTATGCAGAAATGTAGTAACAGTCCATGCCAAATGATCAACAGATTCCCTGCAGAGACAGCATGCTACCTGTAGGTGTACAACACAGAGGTCAGCACTGCAGTACAAACTAGCTGGACTTGATCTACACATTCAATACAGATGGCAATACTGGGCATGCCCACACACAGAGTAATGAAGGCAATGTCAGTAACAACATATGAAGGGTCATACTGGGCATGCTCCCACACTTAAACACATGAAGGCCATGTCTGCAAACACCAGTGGACCAGACATATCTGGTAGCCACAGATGTTAGTGCAGACACTCCACAGTATGCACAACACATGCTTTGTACACACAGTGGATAGTAATACAGGCATATATGTTTGGAAGAGGGTGACTGTGACAAGGAGCCATCCAGGGCTCTCCCACCCAGCACACAGCCAAAAGGCCACAACCACACAAGGGTCTGATGTCACACACTACAGACACTAGCCACTGGTATCTGTCAGCATTACAGAGTATGTGGTGCACGTGCCAGCTGTGCAACATGACTGTTGAAGGAAGTAGTCATCTAGCAGCTGTATACACATACCTGTGGAATATGACCCATGTTGTGGCCACATGTGGCATGTCAACCCCTAGATGAATGGTTATGGCCCATGCACACACACTGCCCTCCCCAAAGCCCCACTATGACAAGCCTGCTGAGGTCATCTACTGTGAAATACACCTTTGGGAGAGATGTATCTCATTAATCTCTGTGACACTTCCCATAACTGCATACTGCTGTAGTGTGATAAACTAGTTAGGTAGGAGTTATATCCCCAGCCTTGGCAACAGTATGCGTGTGCATGTGTGTCTGTCTGACTCTGTCTGTGTAGAGAGCAATGCTTTTTAGGGTGGTCACACTCCCTACAATTGAAATGCTCTACTGTGGTAAGGCTGCTGATGTCATCCACCTAGAAATACATCCCTAGAAAGATTGCATCCTAGTAATCTCCATGGAGCATCCCATAACTGCATACTGCTGTAGTGTGATAAAATAGTTAGGTAGGAATTCAATTCCCAGGCATGGCAACTGAGTGTCTGTCTGTGTAGAGAGCAATGTCTTTTAGGGTAGTCACACTCCCTACAATTCAAATGCTCATCTTTGGCAAGGTTGCTGATGTCATACAACTAGAAATACACCTCTGGGAAGGATGTAGCCTAGTAATTTCTGTAGTGTGTGCCATAACTGCATACTGCTGTAGTATGATATAGACCACTGTTAGGGGTTCTATACCCATGCATGTCATTTGTGGATGTTTTGTGTGTTTCAATGTCTGTGTAGAGAGCAATGCATTTTAGGCTAGTCACACTCAGTACATTTCTAATGGCCTACTTTGGCAGTCCTGCTGATGTCATCCAATGTGAAGTTGTAAGCGGGTTTGATTGGGTTTGCGTGGAGCTAAGCACTGCTAACTTCCGGTTACAGTTTCTTACACTCAGCTTCTAAATTGCTTAACCTGTGTAGGCAGTGCTTACCCCCATGCAAACCCGCTTATAACTGCTCAAAAGTGCCTTAATCACTCTGTATCCAACAGCCCTTGTTCTGCCTAGCAACAAAATATGCAGCCTCTTCAAGGCTTGAACCCAGGAACCTGCAAACCATAGCCAATGTGATTTACTGGTAAGCCACAGCAGATATACATAATGCTGATGTTTCCACAAACATATCATCCAGCACAATCATTCAACAGTACAGGAAATGTACTTTTACATCTAGATGTATGTGAGTGTGCGTGTACATACATATATATATATATATATATATATATATATATATATATATATATATATATATATATATGTATATAGATTGTTTGTGTCTTTTGGCTTTTTCCAGTTAGGTGTTGCAACAGCAGAACTCCGGTCCGCTAGTGATTGGCAGTAGATTTTATGCGCCAAGTTGCCAGCCCTGACACACAACCTTCAACGAAGGTACGCCCATTCACGCATGTCTTCACACAGAAGACGCTCTAGCTGAGAATCAAACAGGAAAAGTCTTACTGTGAGGCGGCAATGCTACCGCAGCACCATCACGACAGTCACAGCAATATATATATATATATATATATATATATATATATATATATATATATATATATATATACAGATATATATCTATAGATATAATAGAGAACATAACAAAGACATATATGAACACAGGCACCATTAATGGGGGTGAGGGGGCTCAAGCAACATTAGTCTTACACATATTTATATTTTCCCCACCAAGCAAAACAGGTCTGCCCTGCAATACAGTACCAACTGTTGCAAATGCCATAACTAGGACCTGACACTACATGGCCACAAGATGTTAACAGTAAACCATTCCACCTGTATTATGTCAGGCTGGTATTGATAACATATCATGCAATACAGTCTGGCTACCATAGTGAATGTACAATGTGTAAGCAATGAACCTTCCTCAGATACATATACACAGACACATGTATGCATATTCTTTTATATATATATATATATATATATATATATATATATATATATATATATATATACACATATATATATAAAACTATACATACACCCACGGAGGTGTATCTAGGAAGATGCATAATCAAAGGGTGCACACCATACTGAACAGCAAGCATCCCTACCATTGCAACCTCATCCGATGGACAGTGTATGAGTCACCCATACCAAAGACAGTAGTTGCCTGAAACATATATCCACAGAGAAATCAAAGGATGTAACACAACACACAGGCTTGCATACATAAGAAAGGTTTATTTGTGTAGTATTACAGTTGCATATGCCACGTCATATAACTGATTATGCTTTGAAATACATACAAACAGAGTAATGCAACTCTCAAATGATCATTTATTACAGTAATCCAAAAACATTACATCTGCTGGTGTCCACGCCAAGGCCTTCAAGTAGTGCAACAGGAAAGACAGACTGGGCCACAGGATAACAAGCAATTAACAGTATGTAATACAGATGTATAGCCCAGCAGCCTCTAAATACACTCTGTACGTAATCCCTAGGGGGAAAAGACCTAGGCTGACACAATGGGCAGTAACTGTTACATAACAATGCATAACTGAAATCATCACAATCACACTGATGGCAGTAAGCAGTAGGCCAGCAATGTTCACAAGGTGAAATGCATGGTAATGTACATCCGTATACCTTAAGGCAGCTTACTACTGGTATTCATCACATCTTATAACACCCTAGGACATTTATGGTGCATACCCCCATACACTGACTTACAGGGGAATATAACACTGTTAGATACACTGACCTCTAGACTGCAGAGGTGCACACATGTGTTGCGCAGATGAAGCCCACATATATATGGTGCATATGTTCTGTACACAATTATTTATTGACATGATAACAAGCCACACAGATACCAGACTTCTGGACATGTTGTATATAGTAGGGTTTTTTTCTGAGGACATTACATGGACATTCTGTGTTTGTGTGTACAGTACTGTGGTCTGTGTACATAGGGCAGGGGTCTGCAACCTTCACTATCCAAAGAGGCACTCCTGAACCCTCACCCACAAAACTAATTCATTAGGAGGCACAACAGCTATCTGACTCCTAAAATGAAGATAGCAGAGCATATACGGTTTCATATATAGTTATACAAAATATAAAATAACTAAGTGTATAAGAAGAATACCTAACATATGCCCATAATTGTGTTCCTGTGTTAGGATTGCTTGATCTGTGTGTGTGTGTGTGTGTGTGTGTGTGTGTGTGTGTGTGTGTGTGTGTGTGTGTGTGTGTGTGTGTGTGTGTTTGTGCGGTAGAGTGTCCATTAATTCTCAGAGGTACAGGAAGCCACTACAGCAGGGTGGAAGAGACACATGTGGCTCCAGAGCCGCAGGTTGCAGACCCCTGAGTTAGGATGATTGACTGCAGTATGTGTAGCTTACGCACCTTGGGCTCTGTGCCGACAGTGGTAGACGCCATTGTTCTCAGTTCTGTTCTATCTGATGTTACATGCTGCTCCAGTGTTTGGTACCCTATTGGCTCACATGTCTGTAGGGTCAGACACACACGTGTCCCATACCACAGACAGCCATCGAACCACACTTTGCCATGACCAGTGTATGTAGGGTTAGTGTGTGAATGGCACATATGAGGATGGTGTTTATCAGACAGCCATTATAGAGTCATATTAAGCTTGTGTATCATATGTGGCTGTGGCTGCATTGACATTGGATGTGGGTATGCATTTTCTCACAGGTGTCTGCTATGCTGTGCTGTGACATGTGTGTCGAGCCCGCTATAATCGCAGGTACATGTGTATACCCCCATACAATATGTAGTCCAGTGTTGTGGCAGTCTGCCTGCAGTTTGCCCAGTGCTTTGTGACATGCCTAGCAGCCTACTGTAATTACTCAGTGTGGTGTTATGTCCAGTTATTTGCAAGACATACTTCAGCCAGGCCAATATAACTGTTGTGTATTTCTGACAAAGCAGTGGTATGCTGTACAAATGTATGTCACTATCTACTGGGTAGTATGTGGCCATGTGAACTCTGCACCACCAGGTATTATGTGTCAGGACAGACTGGCATGTGTGCATGCATACACTGTGTGGGCATATGTACTCCAGTATTGTCTTGATATACCTATGTACATGGCTAGTAACATACACATTGGGAGGTATGGTCGACATGTCTCACATGAAGGGGACATGTGTACACTTCTGGACTGACCACATAGTGCCAGACTGTCCACATATATTGGTCATATCCCTGCTGTAGTCCACAGGATCATTACTGTGCTAGCAGTGGTACTGTACTATGATGCCCTTAGGATGCCTGTCCATAGCCAATTGGTGCACATGTCTACAGCAGATGTGACCTCCCACACCCAACATGTCTGTTAAGACATCCCTATGACAGTAGCAACAGTGTGTATATATATATATATATATATATATATATATATATATATATATATATATATATATATATATATATACCTGTAATACATCTATGACATCCCCATGCACTAAGGGGTTGGGACTATTGGTGCTGAGGTAGGACTCCACTCCATGTTCTGGATATATGGTAAACATATATGTGTACACATATATCCACATATCTATATAGATATATACACATACACATAGTCACATACATATATGGACATATACATATCCACATACATATATGGATATATATATGTGTATATATATATATATATATATATATATATATATATATATATATATATATATATACATATAAATACTCACACACATACATATACACAGCAATGACTTCAACAAGTGGCTAAGTTTCCGATGTCATTCAAAGGGGATCCAGTATCTGTCTGCCTGGGATGACATGATTGACAAACCACGATGCTTTGCCAGAGATGGTCTGCACTTGTTGCCCCTGGGATTCAGGTTACTGGCTACAGCTCTTGGCACCCCCATAGTGCCTTATCTAGGCAAGGTTGAAAGGACAAAACCACCACCATAACAGATACAAGCATGCAAAACTGAAGGTAATGCTACTCAATGTTAGAAGACTAAACCTAAAAAGGCACTCTCTTGAGGCACACCTACAAATGGGGAACATCCATATCTGTGCAGTAAAAGGGACCTGGTTCAATGCTCCAGAAAGCACACCTGTAATACCAGGCTACAACTCTTATCACACATTTAGGGCAACAAACCAAGACCACAACACTATAGGTGGAGGAGTGTCCATATTCATCAAGGTTATTCACACCTCCAGCCTAGTTCCCAACACAATGCTACTGAGAATCTCCAGGTGCAACTAACACTAGGTAAGACTGCAATCCAGACTGTAGCTTGCTACAGATCCCCCACCCTGCCCCAAAATTCTCACACCTTTATAAACATATTGGACAATATTAAGATACAACCAAACACCATAATACTGGGTGATTTCAACTGCCCTGCTATTAACTGGGAAAACTACTCAGGTACCAACACCAACCACCTTTTATAAATGGTTCTGGGAATTCATACAGTCCAATCCCCTGGATCAACTAATCCATTGTCCAACCAGGGGCTCCAATATCCTAAACCTGGTCATTACCAACATGGGAGAAAGATGCTCCACACCAGTGGTCAACTCCTCATTGGTCAGGTCTGACCATAAGGTAATCACCATTGACATCCACATCCCACTCCCACCTGCCAGTAAGTAAACCTTCATAAAAACCCTCTCCAAAGCCAACATCATGCTACTCAAGTCAGAAGTGACAAACCTCATGACACTCATGGAGATGGGAGCTGAAAGTGCAACTGGTGAATCCTACACTAAGGCACTGGATGAATGCATCTACTTGTGCATGAATTGTGCCATCCCAAATAGAACCAAGACACTGTCCTCCAAAAAAGGAAGCCAATCTGGTGCTCCACTGTCATAAACAAACTATACAACAGAAGGAAGAAACTGTTGAAGAAAAAAGGATAATCCCAAAATGCAAACTGCTCCCTTACCAGCCTCAGTAAGAAGCTGAAATCCCTCAAAATCCTCCAAAGCTTGTTACGTAAATATAATTGCCAAAGATTCCAAAGATAACCACAAGGCATTCTATAGTTATGTCCATAATCTAAACAGCAATGCTCAGAACTGCTCTGAGCTACAACAGAATGGCATTAAATATACTGATTCCAAGGAGTTTGTCAATATCCAGACAGATCGATTTAATGCCACATTTACCCTCCTGTCACCCCCTAAATGCCCATCTCGGTACCAAAGGATTGCCATATTCCAGTAATCATGGCCACACAGGTAGAAACCACACTATTCACAGCTAAGAATACAGCATCCATGGAACCAGATGACATCCAGGGCTGTGTACTACATGAACTACAAAATAAACTTGCATTTCACCTAATTCTCATGTTTAATCATAGCCTCACCTTAGGCTTTGATCCCACTGAGTGGCGCACAGCTACAGTAAACACAGTTCACAGGGGGGATCCACCTTGGATCCAGGGAACTACCGCCCCATCAGTCTGATGAGCTTGATCTGCAAGGGCATGGAATGCATTATCATGGAACTTATAAACAAAGACATTGGCAACCATCAAACACTGGACCCCATCCAGGTTGGGCTCGTAAAGGGCCAATCTTGTAGAGGGTAAGGCGGTCCACACAGCCTATCTGGACTTGGCCAAGGCCTTCATCACCATCCCCCACTCTGGAAACATAGTTAAACTTACAAAGCTGGCCATAAACTCCTACGCCGCTCGATGAGTTGCCAACTGACTTACTGATGGATCCCAGACTGTAAAAGTAGCCAACTCCAATCCCAGCTCCAGACAAGTGACAAGTGGAGTACCTCAGGGTTCAGTCCTGGGACCGCCCTTGTTTGGCATCTACTTCTCTGAAGTACAAGCCAACACTACGAAACTCTGGCTAACAAAGTTTGCAGATGACTGCAAACTAGGAGCCATTATTGCATCCCCAAATGATGTGAATATTCTACAACAGGGCCTTACAGAAACAGATGCTCGGTGCCAGATCCACGAGCTCAGGCTTAATGCCAAGTAATATATAGTTATCCCCTTTGGAACTGCCATGTACCCATGAATTACTACATAGGTGGCAGCGCACTAAACATCAAAAGTGTGATGACAGACATAGAGACACAGGTGGACAGTGGTCTCACCTTCATTAACCACATTACCACAACATAAGGAAATCCTTCTATGTGGCACACCTCATCACTGAGGGCTTTTCATCCAGAAAAAAGGAGGGAATTGTCCCACTGTACTCATCCCTCATTACACCCAGTATAGAGTACAATGCCCCATTTGGTATGTACCTCATAAGACATCTGTGACAGCTAGGAAGGCTGTGGAAATACCTCAGTATAAGAATCACAGGCCTAAAGCAGATGCCCTTTGCTGACCGTATAGAAAACCTCCAGCTATACTCTGTGGCATATCGTCTATTCAGAGGCTATCTCTGCTTAACATACAAGGCTATGTCAAACCCTGGGAAATTATATCTGTAATAAGTGTATGTACCGCCATGTACAGCACATGCATCTATGTGCTGTCATTACAGTAGCAAAGGGTTTTGAGTGTCATGTCTGGGACACAAAGGTATATGAGACCTGCACAGCACTGTTATCCACGTGAGTATGTTACATTCAGGGGTAGCAACCCAGAGTACGTGCTGTCACACTGGCATGTAGTGTAACATGGCATTCCTACTGTTGACAGTGCTGTCCCAGGCAAGGGCAGAGTGCTAACATTATTAGTGACAACAAGCATACCTGCGGGCATAGCTGCACTCTGAGGCATCACTGTCATGTTCCTGGTGTGTGGGCTCTGTCACCGTATATATCCCCTACTGGATAATAATCAGGCATGTGGAATGTAACTGTAGAATACCATCTGTACAGCACATGTTAGTGAGGGCTTACAACATGTAGTAATGGCATACATATTGTTGTCAAACATCCATCTGTTGACACAATCATCCTACTGCATAACTACTCATCAAACTGATGTCTGTCAGTCCCTCTATAGATGTGCAGATGACAGGTATCCAGCTGGGATACGTACAGACAACCTATGTTTGATTGACACTGACATGTCTGGCCAGCTGTGTACTACCTGTCACATATAGGAGATAACACCCTGTATGGGCCACATGCCATGGGTACCTACACTACACTACCATAGTCAACAGAACATGCTTGGGTACAGGTCTCCATCACAGACACTAACCATGTGTTGTAATACATGTTGCATGCATGTCAACTGGATCACCTCAGTGGCCATGTGCCGAAGGCACCCAGAGGATTGGCTGATGCATGTCACTCTCACCCTGATGGTCACTAATGTGGTGTCTGTCGATATATTGCTTGCTGGCACATGGCAGGTGGCATGATACCAATGTACACACACCCCCTACACAACCAATCTCTCCATGGACAATAGCCAGGTACACAGCTATGACCACCTGCAGCAATGCACCACAGTACTGACACGTGTATGTGTGAATTATTGAGGATAGCAGTGTTTGTCTGTTAGTACACCTGTAGTTGGGAATTCCATGATGGCCTTCACAGCCACCTCCACACCCATTGCCATAGTCAGATGTGGCCACTGCTGTATTGGACATGACATGTACCCTTTTACACTCCTCTCCCTAATGGCTACATGTGCCTTGCAGTACCAGCACAACAGTGTTGTACAAATGGGTCAATAGGCATGGGAAACCCATTGAGGTCTGCAAGTGTGTGTATGTGTGCATGTCTGCATATCTGTAGGGTACACCATTCCGAGACCACATACTCCTATTACACTACACATTGCCACACAGTAGTACAAACAGTGTTGTCACTGCCCATAGGGGAGGCATGGCAATGCAACACCCTACTATGCTTGTGGCATGTGCATTAGATGCATATCCCTGTAGTACCACTGCTGTGATATACAATGGGTTGTATTGCCGTCATGGGCAATGTGTGATAGTGGGTATGTCAGAGTGTCATAATAGGTTCCAGTGCATACAATATCCACTGGGGGAATGTGGGTGCTGTGTACACTGTCATTACACCATGGTACACCTAGTATATGTCCCATGTACCACTTTCTGGTGACCACTGTCACCATCAACCATACAGGTAACTGATACCACAATACAGCCCAGTTAAGTGTGTGCTGTGTGCAGCCTACCTGTAACACATTGGACACATGGACTAGTTAGTTAGCACCAATAAGCCCAGGTCTCTAAGATGTGTGTCTGTCTGTTATGTGTCTGTCAATGTGTATATGATGGTATGACACACTATGTATTCTCCATATACAACCATTATATCCCTCATTACCATATTGTACATGTCTGTGGATGTTTCGCATGTAACATGTAACCTGGTACACATCTCATCCTAAACGTTGTGTGGTGTGTGCAATGAAAGCCACACAGTTCAGTAGCACTACATACCTAGGTAGGAGTCTAGTCACAGTGTTGCCAAGTAAGGATGTGAATGTATGTGGATGGGTTCACATAAGGTTGTAGATTATACATGTCCCAGGGGCCACCTGTCAGGTAATAACTGTTATAAAAACCTGTAACTGTGTGCAACTGCACACCGGATATGTCACAGCCATGGTGTCACCACAGTGCCATAACCCTTGTGGAATATGACTGCAGACCATCCTCCTGCTGACACATGTACACCTACAACACAAATGGATAACATTATAGATATCACAATCAATCAGTGTTACTAACAGCTGAAATAGATCATAGCTGGATGGCTACACTACCTGACATGTATGCATTACACATTACCCCTGACAACATCTTACACTGCAGTACATTGCTGCACTCTATTACAGTCACCGTGTGCATCAGAACCATATTAGCCTGTTCCTGCATCAATGTTATGGATGACAGGGATGTAGCACAGGTATCATCATATGCACAGGGTGTGTTGCTGGTTTGCCAGAGGCCAAGGGTGGTCCATACATTTGACACCATGTGTGTGGGTGAGGGGTTTAATTCTTTGATCAGGGCATAGTGATGTGGTGTGTGTTGGTATGGGGTTGCCCTAGGTGTGTTTGCATAGTGTGTGGGTATGCATACACACAGTTCTGCCATGTGGCTGCCCTATACAGGTGTTTTTGGACAGCTGCAGACCATACCTGGCAGGGTGTGCAGTTCACCGCCTCCGGCCATGGACATCCTGACTGTGCCTGCCAGGGGTTCCATGGGCACATGCAAGTACAGACCTTGAGGTGCTACTCCCCCCTGATGATGACAGATGTCCACTGGAACCATGTCTGGGACTGGCCAGAGCCATATGCACAAGGCCTGCTGTCATGTGGTGTGGACAGCACCCCCAGTGATGTGCTGGGGCTGGTACTGCCACTACAGGAGCAGCTTGGCATTTTAGCATATCCACATCAACCAACAGCTGCTGGTGTTTCTGGCCTACGTTCACGCTGCCATTGCACCACTCCCACCATGTTTTCAAGCACAGGCATACCACGGTCAAGGAGGCCCACCATCTCACCCCACCATCTATCCATGATCTTGTTCTGTTCACAGAGGGCAGCAGCAAGTTCACAGATGTTGTCACTTACAGATGAGCCCTCTACAACCTCAGGCCCTGTCTGGTGTACATTTCCATATGTGCTTGTGCCTCCATGACAGCCTGAAACATGCACCTGGTGGTACCAGTTGTGGCACCTCTGCCAGGGGTATGATGACCAGCGGCCCTCCCATAAGCACCACAGTACATCTGCCTATGTGGTGCTCTGCTGGACATCTGGCTATGCCAACTGTGAACTGACACAGTCGTCATGGAATTCACACTCTCCTGGGCACTGGTACCAACCGCCAACTGTCCCTCCGTTATGGCCACTGGTGATAGGGTGTGTATGGGCACTGTAACTGTGTGCAGGCTTGGGGTGGCTAGGAGGGTGATGACAAATGATGGTGCAGTGTCAGCCTCTGACAACCCCACCTGTGCCTCAACAGTGCCATCATCATCCTCCTCATCGACGTCTGTACAGACACCAACCTCAGATTGCATGCAGGAGGGACCCTGACCCACCTCGCCACCTGTGGGGGAAATAAACACGCACTTTAAGACCTGTACAGCATTGCATAACAGTACACACATTTACACAGACACACACACACACACACACACACACACACACACACACACACACACACACACACACACACACTCACTTACAGTCCACTTTACTACCTCCCTGTCCCTGGGTTTACAGACAGTCCCACATTCAGTTACATATGTTCCCCATCCTGCATGGCACTTGCTAACATACATTCATTAATACTACCCATTAACATATCATTCCTCTCCATGCCTACATGTGTGATCACAACACATGACCTGTTACTCCATCACCTCCCTGACCTGAGTGGAGTAGGTTGTACATGGCCTCACTGCTGTCATCCAGTGTTAATCCTGTGTATGTCCAGTCATCATGTACATGGCCACTATATGGTAGGGGCTACTACATTTACTACATATTTCACACACCGGAGTTTCATGCTACAGTCTTGCTCAGTCCATGTCACATCTGCTGCACAATCAACCTATCATGTGGACAACAGTAATATCTGGATACACTCACTGGTGTGCTCTGGAAGTTCCCCATTGCATCAGTAGTGCTGCATAAGTGGGTAGTCAGTTATCTATCTGCTGATGGCAATATGATGTGTATACCTGGTGTGTACTTTCCCTCCCAATGCAGTTTTCATGCTACAGACCTCATTATACTATCAGCTGTCCTGCGATCACATATCAGACAAGTTTTACTGGTGTCTCATATGTCACTCCATGTCCATGTATAGCACAATCCCAAGAAGTACTGCCATGTAATCAACTCCACAATCACCTGTGCATACATGGGCACCCACACAGACACATATGTACACACATATCTGACATGCATCGACCACACTTCACTCCACCAGATTGCACTTACAGACACAATAAACACACACCCACCTCCCCCACACACACACACACACCTACATGTGAGGTTGCACAACTTTTGTACACACAGTCCTCTCATTACACTTCTGTCAGCATGCATTACATATGGTACTCAACAGCATGCAGTGCAGCTATAGTGACTTCATGCTAGCACCAGTATACATGCATGTGATGCACGGGCTGTGTTGGTAGGTGATGACCCTTCCCCTTGGTAACACTGCACCCATGTGCACATTGTTACTGTGGACCTGTTCTGCACCCTGCCTTGTACTGTGCACCATAACTCACAGATGTACAAACCATTGCTGCATGTGTAGTACTGCATCAGTTATGTCAGCTCCAATGCTCATAGCCCCTATGTGTTTGAGCAACACATACCTGGGATGATATGTGGACAGATGTCATTTGTGAATGCCTGATGTCTAGTTTACAGATCACAACATCAGCAGCGCATGTATGACCAACACAAGACTATTACACTGACAACTGCCAGACCTTACCATGGCTATGGGGGGGGGGGGTACCCTACACATGTCTGACAACTCTGCATGGTTGCAAGGTCTACTCATGCACATCTCTTGGAGTTCATACACTGCCGTCACTATTGCTGTGGAGTTAGGGTTACATCTGCCACAGTTACTGAACCTGGTTGTGTACAGATACAGCCATTCTTAGCATACATAGGATCCCTGCTGCTGTATACAGCTGTGTCATGATCACACACCCTCCACACTTCCAGCCTTTTTGCAGATGCTTGACAACTATGGCCTACACGTGTCAGTTTGCAGTGTCCCAAGAATGGGACACTACGTGCAACAGCCTACTACCAGCTAATTATGTGGATCACAGCACTATGTTATGCCATAGTGTCGATCTATAACAGTTGCTGTTGTAATAACATATATTTACTGTTGTAGCACCATATCAGGGTGTTGTTTCACACATGTCCCTATTGTAGGCCATTTGTCCCACCATTCTTCTCATCCCTGTAGACACATTTCACAATGACAGGATGTTACTTATCTTGCATGTGTCTGATGTACCCTTCCGATACCCCATCATTGTCTCCACTGTGATGCGGTACATTTCACAGCAACAAAACATGAACAAATACAGCATGCAGTATGGGTAGGTGTGTTAGATGTGTGCATGGAATATCCCATAGCTATTACATGCCCGGTGTATTGGAAAATATCAACATAAACCATACTCACCAGATACAGGCTGCTGCCTTGGTGGTATCCTGGAGGGACCTACATAAGAGTGTGAGAGCGTTGATGTCAGTGGCCACAGCTCTGGCATTCATAAAGAGTGGGTGCAGCATTATGATACATCAACAGTAGACGTCCACAATACTACAGCTTATGCGCAACTGTTTATTACTACTACACAGCAACAGACTATGTATATGACATTGCAGATATGCATGATCTACCTGTACAGATGTGGATACATACACAACAGTGGTCTAATGATGTGCCCAGGGCCTTTACCTGCACGCTCCTCAGTCGGTGTGTTGGTGGCACCCACCTCCACAATGCTACCTGCCAGTTGTTGGTTCTGCGGATGGGCAGGTGCCACAAGGTTTCTGAGAAGCTCCTCCACATGAGTCAGGGATTAATGGATAGCATGCCCCCCCTGTTGTGAGGTGGGCCCCCTGTACGGCAGCTGCATGCCAACGTGCATGGCGAAGCAGGTCAGTACAATGATGCCAGACCTGCTCATAACTGCGGTTCTGCAGGCTGACATCATTGACCCTGTGGACTAGATCATTCCACATAGCAGTCCTCTCCTGCTGATCATGGGCTGTCCTGGTGAAAAGTAGCATGTAGTGCTGAATAGGCGTGTCAGGATTACCACAGTTTCTGCAGCACTGAAAGCTGGTAATCTGGCATGAGACATCTTCTCTGAAAGACATAAAGATGGAAATAGGTCTGAGCAACTCATACAGCAGGGTTACCATAATTCTTAATACACATCTCTGTCACCCCACCATATCAGCTACAACAAACCCTTCGGCAATGCAATTGGTATGTCAACAGCTTACCTACCATTGAGACATATGTTGCATTGTACCACGCTTTGTGCTATGTGTTTGTACCACACTTTGTGCTATGTGTTTGTAGCCATGTTTCCTGTGAGGACACTATCTTTGCTGGCCTGTTACAGACTATTTCACCTGCATGCCATTGTCAGTGCACTATGGTTCCACATGTGCATGTGTTATGCATGCTAAGTGATTGCTGCACATCTGCTATCCTGTGTTATTGGGGATATCTATGCATGCTGTTGGACATGTTCTGGGATTGTATGGACTGTTATAGCCCACATATGTTCCATAACAGTGACACAATAGCATGTGTAGAGGTTAGATACCAGCAGAACCACCTCTCCTACCTTATCTGGCCGTGTTACCAGGCCACATCGTATCTGGGACCCACAATGGGAAATTATCATCTACTGGTCCTGCACTACCTTCAGTTGGAACCAACTCAGGAAATGGTGTGTGCCCCCCCCCCGACGAGCACACACAGACAGAACCCTGTCACCCAAAGTCAGGTCCAGGGTCTGGTGCATAGGGAGCTCCACAGAGACATGGGGGACGTGCTACATCACCTGGAGCCCTGCAGTACACATACACAGGGTGGACATGCTTGCTCCTCCTGCACAGACCACAGCCCACGCACATTTATGACCATGTAGATGCTGTCATGAATGTCCATAGGTGGGGACCTTGGTCCCATTGCTTCCATATGGGGGCTCAATGGCATACACATTCCAAACAACACTCCCCATCCACGGTGTTTACACACCACATGTGTCATATACCAGCCTTGTATGCTGTTTTTTCTCTCTTCAGAGCCAACCTACATACCACAATTTGCCTACTAGCCTTCACCAACATACAAATCCCACCTTCACAAACAAATGTGAAGTGTTCCCCACATGGGTTACACACCACACATCAAAGTCTATTTTGCACCCATGTACTGCTGTTTATATATGTTGTGCATTGATATGTGCAATGTTCTCTCACACATATCATGGAAGGGGACATGTATTTACATATATATGTGCATATATATATATATATATATATATATATATATATATATATATATATATATAATATATATATATATATATATATATATATATATATATATGTATATATGTAGAAGAATTATGTGTGTGTGTTTGTATATATATATATATATATATATATATATATATATATATATATATATATATATATATATATATATATATATATATATATACATATATAGACATACTTTATATATATTTATACAATGACCCCCCCCCCCCTTAATATTCAAAACGTGCATGCTGATTGGTCAGTGTGCACTTTGCAAATCCAAGTTATAGTAATGGAAAAAGGTTCAGCCGCCCAGGCTTTTTCCATTACTATAACTCTTACAGCAACACTGACTCGCTATGTTAAATGAGTTTAACATAGCGAGATAGCTTTAAAAAAAGCAACGGAGCTTCTCCGTTACTTTTTTTAAAGCTGCCTCGCTATGTTAAACCCATTTAACATAGTGAGACAGTTTGTAAAAGCAACAGAGATCTTGCTTTCTCCGTTGCTTTTTTCAAAACTGTCTCGCTATGTTAAATGGATTTAACATAGCGAGACAGCTTTAAAATAAGCAACGGAGATTTAACATAGCGAAACAGTTTGTAAAAAGCAATGGAGATCTTGCTTTCTCTGTTGCTTTTGCCCACAGCTCTGATGTACTGCGTAGGCATATGCATGCGCAGTTCATCAGAACTGCCGCAGAATACCAGACAGCTGCGGAAGGGCAGCAATGAGGCATTATACAATGCCATTATTTAAGAAAAGTAATTTTGTTTCTTAAATAATGTCATTGTATAATAGCAATAACCCACTTCTGGGTGTGGGTAATGCTGGATTTACCCACGGTTGGCTTTGTTTGCCCACTCAGGCTTCGCCCTCGTGACCAAACCACGCCAGCCGTGGGTAAATCCAGCATTACCCATACCAAGGTGGGGGTTATTGCTATAATATATATATATATATATATATGTGTGTGTGTGTGTGTGTGTGTGTGTGTGTGTGTGTGTGTGTGTGTATATATATATATATATATATATATATATACATATATACATATATATATATATATATATATATATATATATATATATATATATAAAATATATATGTACATATATGTGTAGATATATATTGTGGATTGTTTATATACCTATATTTATATGAGTGTCTGTATATCTGTAGACATACACTTCTAATTATATATCACACATATATTTATCCATATGTGGGGTGCATACAGACATCTGGTCCACACTCTGTAACTCTCTTTCCTTCACAGCTGCACTGCTCTGCCTTGCTGCAACAGACAAGTGTCACATGTGGACACAGACTAACATTAGGGTGGTATATATGGTGACAGATTGCAGGTAAGCCTATTATACACCTATGGCATTTGTGCATGCTACATTACACATTATCATGACTGTCCTGCAAGTGGTGTGCTCTGACAACCATGTGTCTATCATGATGGCAGTACTTCTACCACCAGCTATTGCCCACACTAACATACCAAACACATATATTATGGCTTACATCTTTGTCACTCATTGCTGATCTGCACAGTTGACAGGTATGTCCCACTGCCTACAGGGACAGACAGTATTGTCCAGAGCAGTTGTTCAGCAGAACATCATTACAGGAACAACTACTAATGGCAAGCTAGTCCTGCACTGAAGTTTAGTAAATCTGGAGGATAGTTAAACAAATCTTTAGTAACACTATTGGACACAAAAGAGAACACCTAACATCTGTTTGCAATTTGAGATCAGTACAACTTTGTGGCATTTCACTACAAATAAAGCACTTGGGTAGTATGTCTATGCATAGATCCTGGATTCCACTGACCAATCAGCACATTTATCATTTACTTAGATTAAAAACATGTAGGGTTACGATATCAAAAGCATCAGACTACAAACCAACAGCAGACAAGCAATATTCACTTTCCAAACCAAGCATTTAATTTAAAATTACAGAAAGAACAGAAAACAAAATAAATACATTATTCACTAACCTTATCAGTCCCAGAAACTTCACTGACTAATAATATGAAATATTACAATATCAAGTCACTTTATAAAATCACCAAATCAGTATTGCAAATACATTTCAAAATATAATGTAATACTAAAAACATTGCTTCTGTAAAAATCTTTGCTCTTTCCTCTATTATTACTAGACAAATGTCGGTAGGTGAGAGGAAGTTCTAGAAATAGTCAGAGCTAAGCACAGAATTTTCTGTGTTTTCCTCCAACAGATGTTAAATATAAATAAAATGAATATTAAAAACAAACTAAACCAATGTATAATAGCAATAACCAATGATAGTGGTGTGGTTTGTGTGAAATTAACCCATTTGTGCTTTAGTTAGACTTTTCAGGCTTTGACCTTGTAGTCTAACTCCAGCTCTTGTGGGTAAATTACACAATTTACATCACCACCACCACTAATTATTGCTTAACTGTATTATATTGGAAGAGTTTAATAAGCAATGAACAACTAACATTAAATTATTATTTGAGATTAATACATAAAATTAACACTACAGTTGGGTCTATGGTTATGGTTGTAAGAGTAATCTGACATTGTTAGACAATGAAAATATTTATTTTCAGTTTGCAGTTTTCACATTCTAGTAGCATGGAGGAGAGAGAAATGGAAGCGGTGACAAGTAAAAAAAGTAACCTCACTCTGAGAAATGTAAAGTAATACACTGAAGAAATCAAAGAGTCTTCCCATGAGACCTCCACCTAAAACCCCATCCATCATTATAACACAAGGTGTCATTTGTTCTCGTGAATTCTGGATGTACTTGCTGCTCCAGCCAGGATAGAAGAGGATAACACTGAAGACAGTGCATAAAATAGCTAAGGGAAAAAGGGTGACCACAATGCAGTGGCCACATTTTCCTGTACACATCTTAAAGCCACAGATACTTCAGCACAACTTCAAAAACAGGCTGCTTCCTGGCTGAATTTTGTTTCAGATAAATTTGCTGATGGAGGTGCATATAGAGACAAGAAGCAGGGTTTCCTGTTGTAAACAACTTAGAATTTCAGTGGGTGCAATATGCACCTGTCTTGCATATTTCATTATCATGTAGGATGCATCCAACACAAATGCAGAGTTTTTAACAATAAATCAGTGAATGGCTAATGTTCTTGTTACTTGCGTTACAGGAAGTTTTTAATATAAATACATAGTTTTTGGACAAATTAGTAGGTCATTATCACAGTATCCCCAGTGCACAGAGTCTATATCCTATCAGTCAGGTTAGTTTATGTACCACTCATGTCTGAAGTTTTCCACAGCATGACATTTGAAAAGTTGTTCTCGAATTGGGGCGTGGCTAGGATGCTGAACTGATAGCTGCACTTCATTTCAGCTCTCTTACCTCAATACAATTCCTGACAGGAATTTTACAAAATAATATTTAATTTGAAGAAATTTTTATTACTAACTTATTTCTAATAACTCTGAGCATCTATAAGAAAAATTTTATTGTCAGAACTTGAATAATTCCTGTCAAATTAATTACTGGAAAATCAGCACCAATATCAGCTTTACAGCATGAGTCATCTAAGGAATACAGCACAAGACTCTTCTCTCAAAAAAGACCTGCAGTTTCTCATTACAAATATACAGGACCTTACAATAAAAATCGACAAGATGGACAATAAAATAGATACTTTTAAAGAAAAGTGCTCACAACAACTGGAACAGCTTCAAGAAATGTTTACACAGCAGAAAGGACATATATCACTTATTGAACAGTCATTAAGTGACATTGACAATAGAGTCCAAATAGAAAAACAACAAACTGAATTCTTACTTCAACAGAACACATATTTACTAGAAAAGCTTGATGATATGGAAAATCGAACAAGAAGAAATAATATTAGAATATATGGTCTACCAGAAAAATCTGAAGGGGACAATATGATAAACTTTCTTACCACCTGGATACCAGATGTAACAAAAATACCTCAAGCTCTTTCATATGGTATAGAACGGGCACATAGATCACTAGCAGCTTCTGGAAATGCTTCTTCTCCGGGTAAGAACAAGCCGAGATCTATAATTGTGAGACTTTTTTCTACACAAGATAAAGATCTTATATTAAGAAATGCTTGGGCAAATTCTCCCATCAAATACAATGATTCATTAATAAGATTTGACAATGATTATTCTACAAAGGTGGTTTCAAAAAGAAAAGAATTTCTACCAATAATAAAAACCTTGAAGAAAAAGCAACTGAAAGTCCATCTTTTATTCCCAGCAAGACTGAAAGTTTTTCTGCCAAATGGAATAAAAATCTTTGAAACAGTAGATTCACAAATAAAATACCTTACCAACAACAACATCCTAACACATGAAGAATCTATGGACTGGACAATAAGTACACCAAAAATAAATGCTGAAGTAAATAATTGGAAAACTGTTGAGCAAAAGAAAAAAAAACTAAAGGACAAATAATCTTACATATGTTATATTCTGTAAAAATCTAAATAATAATACTAACAACAAAAGAAAAGTTCTTACTGTCTTCAAGTTACACCAAAACAGGTACTGTTTTCAATTATATTTTAAATGTCAAAATTAGCATACATGTAAATACATTTATCTCAAATCACATCAATATACTAAGCATAATTTAAACATTACTCTATTTTTCATTATTATCCATCTATTATTTTCATATTCTTAATCAGAGTAATCAATGCATAATAATGTTCCCAAATAGTTATTTATTTATTTATTTTCTCTCTTTGTGTTTTGTTGCTTTTATTTTTTTCTCTTCTTTTTATAAAGTCTTCATTAACTTATAATACTTTAATCAGTATATGGTTATATTGCTTAATATGTATAGTAATGGCTGCTATATAACTTATTATCAGTTACATCCCTGACAGTATTACTTTTTATGTTAAAAGTGTCCCTGTTTGGATAAACGCTAATGCTGGGCGGAAATGTGTTGCTTTTGAAATGAAGTATTTCAGTTAGGATGTATCACAAGACTACTTTAAATAATCTTAAAAGATGTTCTGCCTTTGACCCATATGCACATACTGATATAGTCCAGTAAACAAAATATGTTTTAAGTGATATTTTGAGGCTATAAGTCAGGTGTGTTGTGGCACCGGACATCCAGAGTTGAAAGATGCTTGTGACTAGCTTAGATATTCTGTTGTCTTTTCTTTTGTAGAGAAATAAGGCATAGCATGTTTAAAATGCAAAGTTTGATAGTTGTGAACACTACTTCGCAAACTAGAGTGCTCGCGTGCACACTACATGAGTTTGTCACCAAGTAAGAGAAGGGAAAAGAAAAAAGAAAAAACACATACGTTTTCCCGCTTGGTTCTTGTGACAATTTAACAGCCACAAACATCCCTAGAAACTTGAGTTACTTATTGCTTGTCGCATTTACTTGTGTACGCCATCCCCTGACACTTTCTAATTGATGTCTCGTCAGGAAATAAGCTAGGTTCACATTTAAAGATACAGAAACCTAAATTCCTTCTAAGGAAACGTAAATAATATAAAAGGTTCATATAAATATACACAGATATATATTTTTTGAAGCATTTTCAGCTTATGGCTACTGATGTCTTCTAGCACCTTGATAGATAAGGACATATATCTGCTTGTCTTTCTGTCAGTTTTGATTTCCAGACATTTTAGCTATCCCTTACTATGTTTTATACAGCAGAGTTTAAAGAGCAGAAATTAATCATCAGCAAATAAAATCACTGCTGCTTTATTCTGTAAAGAAACTAGTAAATGTCAAGCAACTGACAGGTTTAGTTTAAGGAAAATTGTCATTTCCTACACTGGTGCTCCTACAAAATACTACTAATGTCCTGCTACCAAAATATGCCCTCAAGTGGACAAATGGGATGCAACAAGAAGGTTAAAAGTACATTTAGCAAATCAAACATTTAAATAACAGTATAATATACTAGATAGAGAAAGTAAAAGCAATAATTGTATAAACAACTATAATAAGTAACATAACAACAGTGTATTTAACCCAATGTGTCAATTATACAATATTTATATCCCATATAGCTTTGAACTTTGTCGAAGCATCTGTGTTCTACACACATATTGTATTAAATCTAATTTGAGTAGAAGAGGGAGAGGCTTAGCACACACCCTAATTTATTACTAAGTTACCATGCATTATGAACATACATTGTGGCAGGTACCCAATGAGTTATCCATCCTTAGATGGCTCATGCTGTTCCCATTTGCTCATCTGAATAATGACTGCGGCTGTACTCTTCTTATTATATTACCTGGCTGTGGCTTCACCCTTCTTATAATATTACCTGGCTTTTTACATTATCAAGAATGACACAATACTAGTGTATGTGGGTGTATCATGTTACAGTTAGTGTAAACAAAAATGCTTGACAATGCAACTGTAATTCTTAAACCTTTCTGCAGACAAATGTATTGTCTAGCACTTGAGAGCCTGATTGTTCAGCAGACCTGTATTTACATGTTCCAATATGACTACATGAAAAGATGCCAATATTAGTCTGCAAGTTTAGTAAGCAGAAAATTCATTGGGGATTAATTTGAGGGGACACATATTATAGCTAAAGCACTTGACATTTGATAAATGTATCCTCTCAATGATGCGTTCTATCTAGTCATTAACTATAAAACAACGTTTCTGAGAAATATTGTTGTAATGCCAGTTAATTATTTGAATTAAATATTTCTATATACAGTCATAAAGCAATTACCAGGATAAATAATACTCTTGCAGTACATGGATCACCATAGCTATCCTCTGATGTTAGAGGAAAAACAAGCTTCTTAAACACCTTTTTGACATAATAAAGGTGTTACCCCATAGTTTAAATACATTTTGTCTATTTACTGCAAAATGGGTTAGGAATTTTAACCTGTAACATTTTCATACATAATAGTTTAAATCTTAGCAGCTTCCATTATTTTGATATGTTCTCCAGTATACTTTTTAAATACTATAATGAGAAGCTCCGGATGTTTAATGCTAAACTTTTATTCAGTCATAAGATTAAATTACTGGTGTTAAGCAAGTCAAAATTATATCTCCAGCACTTATTGTCAGCAGATAAACTCACTGGTTAAGTGTCAGTCTAAGCTGTAAGAGTTAATATGTGATATACATAGATGTTTGCTTTAAAAATGTGGTCAAGTGCACTGTAGTTTTACCTCTGTATTGTGTCAGTTTTGATTATACAAAGTCTCTCTGAAAGTTGATAGAAGTGTTAACAACAAAACACTCAATCAAGTAACAACATTATAAGTAGTCTCTTGGATAAGGGAGATGTCTAAATGTTGATCTTGTTGATTCCAGCCATGGGAATTGTCTTTGAAAAGCTGAAAAATGCAATTAGAGGAACATATTTAATGTCTACTAAAGAAATATTAATATACTTGTACATTGTATTGCATTTCAGTTTATGTTAAACATGAAATATGATGTGGATTCATAATTATTCATGTTTTTATTCCAATATGACTTTGCAAATACTAATTTAAACACTGGTTTTGGACTTGAGTAGTCTAAAACAATTGCACAACAATGGTATTGTATTATACAGTAATGTCAGTAAATAGTTTTCAACAGATGTATGAAATATACAGTTATAGATTTTAACATGATGTTTATTAATACCCTAAATTATTTTGAAATGGTACTACCTTAATCTAAATATTTGTACCTTTTTGAATCCTGATTAGAAATAAGTATTATTGAATTACAATAAGATGAGTAAAGAATATATGTATATATATTTAGCTGATTAGATTATCTTAATATATTATTCAATTATCTTTATTTAAAAACTAAGAGAATAAAAGAAACTGATCCAAATATTATTTGTGAGGGTAGAAAGTTTGTTTGGTTAGATTCACTAACCAAACAAAGAAGTATATTACCTCATAGCGATAGGGAATGGTTTTTAAGGTTAAGAATTACAAGTTTGGAAGTTCTTTGTTTTTTTTTTTATTCTATCACATTGGTGTCACTCAGAAACATGCAAAAATCATACAAGAAAAACTTTTTGAATTCTGCATCCAAGATGGAACTAAGAATAAACAATATTTACATAAACTCACACATAAAACAAACTCAAAACTAGGAAATGAAATGCTTATCCATAAATGTTAATGGTCTAAATAATAGTAATAAAAGGAGAAGCCTATTCAAGTACATAAACTTACAAAAACCACAAATAGTCTTTTTACAAGAGACACACTTATTAGATAGAGATATAAACAACTTAAATATTAATAATTACACAGTACTAATAAACTCTCAATACAAAACAAAAAAGAGGAGTAGCTATACTACTTGCAACTCAACTATAACACCTAAAATAATTACTACTCATCAAGATACATCAGGTATGTTTTGTCTAGTTTCAATAGAGTTAAATAAGAGAATCTATACGTTAGTAAATCTATATTGGATCCCAGGACTAGGATTAAAAACAGTTAAACAGCATTTTGAAGAGATAATTCATTTAACTAAGGGTAGCCTGATATTGGCAGGAGACTTCAACTGTATAATGAATGAAAAAGATACAGATTCTAAATCCAAAAGAAGAAAACAACCTATCTCTAAAGCACTATCAAAATTTATAGATACATTGTATTTAAAAGATATAAATGAATTTGCAGAACCAGACTCACTAATCTTCACATTTTATTCTCATAGATATAAAACTAACTCTAGAATTGATAGAATATATGTTGCCAATGACCTAATAACAAAAATTGACAACGTCAAAATTATAAATTGTCCCTTATCTGATCATAATGCCATAGTCTTTGAGATAGAGATTACACCATTTTATTCAAATCCCATTACTAGGATACCTTCCTATATCACAAAATTGACAGATTTCAAAGAATTTTATGAAGAAACAATCAAAAACTTTCTAGAAATAAATTACACAGAAGATATTTCAGAAATATATGTCTGGGATTCATTAAAAGCAGTCACATATGGGAAGATATTATCCTGGTACATAAATAAAAGGAAGTTATGGAATAAAGATATGCTAGACTTACAAAACAAAGCAGATAAATTGAAACTGGAAATACAAAAGGGTATTGCTACTCAAGTTCAAGAACTTACACAAATCAATAAGAAGTATACAGAATTGCTATATCATAAGATTATGATTAACTCAGAAAAGATAAAAATAAACTCATACTCTACTAATTCAACACACCTGAGATACTTAACTAATAGAACAAAAAAAAATTAAATCTAAGCAAATAAAAGAAATATTTATTCCTAATACTAACAAAAGAGTTACGGAACTAAATGATATTTTAGAAGCATTCAGACTCCAATTTAACATTGAAAATTCCATAAATACTCAAAATACAGCTACTAAGGATATAAAACAATACTTAGAAAACAATATTCATATTAAATTAACACAAGAACAAATAGACATTATAAGCAAACCAATCAATATGACAGAATTACAATCACAAATTAAAAAGCTCAAGATAAATAAAGCACCTGGCCCAGACAATATGCTACCAGAAATGTATAAATTAATACCCAATCAAGCCATATCCTTATTATTAAAAGTATATGATATAGCCAATAAAGATTTGAATATACCACCCTCTTGGAAATATTCATTGATATCCCCAATTATCAAACCAGATGAAGATGAGAAGCAGTGTTCCTCATATAGGCCAATATCATTACTCAATATAGACTATAAGATGTTTATGGCTATATACGCAGATAGGATCAAACACTTTCTTCCTTTCTTAATTCACAAAGATCAAACATGTTTTATTAAAGGAAGAAATACTTCAGATAATATTAAAAGAATACTAACATTAATAGATTATAGCAAACATAAAGTCCTAGATTTAAATGTAATTTCATTAGATATTAATAAAGCTTTTGATTCGGTTAACTGGAACTTTCTTTCACTAGTTTTAAAAGAATATAACTTTCCTTCTAATTTTAATAATATTATCCAAATACTATATGAAAAATCTACTACATATGTTAAAATGGGATCACATAGATCAGGCCCTATAACAATCAAAAAGGGAACTAAACAAGGTTGCCCTTTATCACCATTGTTATTTGCATTACTCATAGAACCCTTTGCAAATCAAATCAGATCAAACAATAACATAAAGGGCATTTGTATTAATAAAATGTTAAACCTTAAAATCCAACTCTTTGCTGATGACATACTATTAACTCTCTCAGATGCAAATGAGTCTTTGAATGCTCTATTTAACTCCATGAATAAATTTCAAAATATTTCAGGCTTAAAATTTAATGAAAACAAAACTAAAATTATGCCCTGTAATTGTAAAAAAAAAATAATATAAACAAAAGATTTTCCAAATATATAGTAACAGAAAGTAAAGTATTATATCTGGGAATAAATCTACTCAATGAATTAACAGATTCTCTAATATTTAACTATAATAAAATACTAGACAAAATAGAACAAACAATTGGTTACTGGAATAAATATATCTTTTTAACAGCAGACAGATTATATTTTATTAAAATAATCATATTTCCCAAAATATTATACTTAATACAAAATTTTTCATTGCCACCTCCCAAATATATTATTCAAAGATACAATAAACTAATTTTAAATGTTCTATGGTTTCCAAATAAACCATGTATAGCCTTAAATAAACATTTACCAGATAGGGAAGACGGTGGAATTAATTTACTGGATATTGATTTATATATTACCTCATCTGTTATTAAAAACATAACACTATGGTTAAATAATTCATACACACCTATATGGAAACAAGCCCATGAGCAGATTTACATAGAAGTCAATTATAATCACATACAAGACAACTTAACAGTAATACCATCACCCCTTATATGGATGTTAAAAGATTATTTTTTAGGGAAAAGGAATAATATTAATAAATTGCCATCAAACTATATAAGCTCTACACTTTCATTGTTCAAAACATATATAAACAAAATACCACATATTAATTCTTGGACTTTTTTTATTTTCCCTATAGCTTTTACACCAAATATTCTAGATACATTCCAAATATCTAAAATAAATATACTTAAAGAAGAAACATGACTCTTTTGGCATCAACTTATAGGGAAAGGGAGCATAATAACAAAGGAACAGATAATTTATAATTATAATATAAATAAAGACAATTGGCTGTTTTTACAAAGTCTAAGGCATTTTCTTATAAATAAAATAGAACAAATGCAACCTTCAGTTAGACATGAAGCTCCAAAACTCAATGAATACCTTATTCTTATCACAAAACAGCCTTATCAGGGAACAGGTTATTTGTCTAATATCTATAAAATTGTTAAAAAAACAAAAAACTATCATGAAAAATCATACTGGGATTATTATACTTTAATAAACAACCATCCTCCAGTTGAAGAAGAAAAAAGTAATATTCTAAAATCTTCCAAATTTTCTACATTATCAAAATACTGGCAATTATTCACTTGGAGATATCTACACAGAAGTTTCTATACACCACATAGGTTAGCCAAAATGTAATCTATTGAAGATCAATGTTGGAGATGCCATACCAAGATAAAAGCAGATTGGCAGCATGTTTTTTATGAATGTATATGTCTCAATATGTACTGGAAATCCATTAACTATTTTTTCAGACTGTTTATAATGATAATTTTCAATTAACAAAGTCTTTAATTTTATTCAACTCTCCTGTTCCAAACTGTGTACCAAAAAAAGACACTAAAATCCTATGGTCACTATTGGCAATTTCACGTAAAATCATAACTATACACTGGAAAAATGAGGCTTCGCCTACGTTCAAGAAATTTGAGACTTTAACAACAGTTGCTCACATGGAAATATTAACAGTGAAGAACAGAACTAAAAGATCTACTTCTTACTATTACTCTTGGATGAAAGTACTGGAAATACTCGAAAAGATCGAAGAAGATATATCATCTTATGTTTCTAACTTTATATAATATAGAATTTCAATGTTATTTGCATAGACACCAATGTAAATAGTTATATAATGGTTTGAAGTTAGTAATGTTTTAAAATTGTAAATGTGTTATTTATCTTTATTTCATGTAATGTTTAAGACATCTTATTTGAAATAATAAAAAAAATATTTAGTGAAAAGTTGTTCTCCAGGAGATAGTTATGAATTGCTCAACCCAAACACTTGTAATAATTTAAATGCCTTTTTTCAGCATTTCCTTTACAGTTTGATCTCCATCACACTATTTTTCCTCAAAAGGTGAATTCTCACAGAAGTGGCAAAGAGGACCTATACAGAAAGAGCCTGGCAAAGTACAAAACTCCTACAGAAAAATATAATCAATGTGAAAATCCCGGGCCTCCACTAAAAATGGGCCCCCAAGCCCAGTGGACCTCCCTGGTAATCAAACTGGAATAAATTAATAAATAAAATACTGTACAGCCCCAGTGCTTGGAAAAAATGAAGTTTGCACAACAAAAAATAAAAACCAAAACAGAATGGTATGAAAAAAACTGCTGTCTTTTATTAAGAATTCAGCCAAGGAAGTTGCTTTAGTGGTGTACAGGGATAAAGTCCTGACTGCAGTCAGGTCAGTCTGGGTTTGAATAGCAGCTCAGGTGACTGATGGAGTGACAAGGAGGGATGGGCGTGCCCATCCTGGTTGGTAGGGTGTTCATCGATGGGGATTCCTTAGGGAAGTTTTGGTTCAAAGAGGGGAGTTGCCCTTGAATGTAATTGATGAGCATGGGATTTGGGCAGAGAGTGGGTAGGGCACAAAAAGAAAAAAAAACAGGACAGAAGCAGAGATGGCTGAGCACCCAGACCACCCAGCCTCAGCAATATCAGAATAAGTCTGGGGAGACTAGGACATAAATTAGTAGAGCCAGCATGGATGTAGGGCACTGAGGGCTGGGTCAGTTAAATGAAGATCTGAAGAAGTTTCTAATTTGAAGAAAACAAGGTGATACATTAAACGTTATAAATGTTCATGTGTGTGTATTTTTGTTGCTTTTATCATGATTCCTTGCACTGTTGGTGGAAATAAAGGAATGAAAGCTCAACAGATTGAGTGTGCTCACTTTTCTTTTTTTTTCAAGTTTTGGCTAAATAAAGTCCTAAAGAGGATCAAAAACATACCTATCAACTGTCCAGATTTTCGCAGAATGCACAGATTTTTGCTTCAAATTTTTGACCTGTTTCTCACAAAATTCTAATTTTCTAAAATCACTGGTGCATCAGTGAGGACTGAAGTCAGAAAATAATGGCAGACATTTGAGTTTCAGACTTTGTATTCTTCAGAAAAATGCATGCAAATGCAAAACCTTTTAGTCTATCAACTTTTTAAGTTAGTAAGAGCAATAGTTAAAAAGTGTCCCTATTTTTGGCGTTTGTCCCCCCATTATTTGTGGTTTTGTCCAGATTTCTTGCTTTACTAGGTTGACAAGTATGATCATAAACAATATATGGGTCTTCTTCAGAAACCCAAAAGCTCACTTACCTGACTTTTAAAAGACTGAGACGACAAAATGGAAACTCCAGAATGCCAACATTTCACTACAGGTAAGTAACTGCTTGGCCAGCCTAGTAAAAAAACTAAAACCAAAGCAAAGAAAACCCGCCCATGGGAGGGGCTGTATGCCTACCCCCACAACCCCCAACTAAATATACCAACTCTGAAATTTCACTACTGCAGAGGTAATGGGCAAAGGTCATCATGCTAGCCAAGCAGTTACTTACCCGTAGTGAAATGTTGGTGTTCCGAGCAGTCGGCCTTCTGGAGTTTCAGTTTTGTCATCTCAGTCTTTTAAAAGTCGGGTAAGTAAGCTTTCAGGTTTCTGAAGTAGACCCATATATATATATATATATATATATATATATATATATATATATATATATATATATATATATATATATGGATTCACTAAACAATCTCAAAATACTGAAATGTCGAATTTCAGTATTTCGAGGTGGTTTGTAGGATGACGTTGGTAAGCAAGAGGAGGAGGAGGAGTGTAAGGGCAGCACCAAGGATCAAATGGTGGAAATTGAAAAAGGGTAATTGTGAGGTGGAGTTCAGGGAAGAGTTAAGACAGGCACTGGGTGGCAGTGAAGAGTTACCAAATAGCTGGATAACTACAGCAGAGCTAGTAAGGGAAACTGCTAGAAAGGTGCTTGGGATGACATCTGGACAGAGGAAGGACGACAAGGAGACATGGTGGTGGAATGAGGAAGTACAGGAGAGTATACAGAGAAAGAGGTTGGCAAAGAAGAAGTGGGATTGTCAGAGAGATAAATAAAGTATACAGGAGTATAAGGAGATGAGGTGCATGGCAAAGAGAGAGGTGGCGAAGGCTAAGGATAAGGCATATGAAGAGTTGTATGAAAGGTTGGACACTAAGGAGGGAGAAAAGGGCCTGTACTGATTGGCTAGACAGAGGGACCAAGCTAGGAAAGATGTGCAGCAGGTAAAGGTGATAAAGGATAATGAGGGAAACATACTCACAAGCGAGGAGAGTATGTTGAGCAGAGAGTACTTTGAGTGGTTGATGAATGAAGAGAATGAGAGGGAGAGAAGGTTGGATGATGTGGGAATAGTGAATCATGAAGTGCAATGGATTAGCAAGGAGAAAGTAAGGATAGCTATGAAGAGGATGAAGAATGGAAAGGCTGTTGGTCCAGATGACATACCTGTGGAAGCATGGAGGTATTTAGGTCAAATGGCAGTGGAGTTTCTAACCAGATAATTTAATGAAATTTTGGAAAGTGAGAGGATGCCTGAGGAATGGAGAAAAAGTGTTTTGATACCGATTTTTAAGAATAAGGGTGATGTGCGGAGCTGTGGTAACTACAGAGGGATTAAACTGATCAGTCACAGCATGAAGTTATGGGAAAGTGTAGTGGAAGCTAAGTTAAGAAGGGAAGTGATGATTAGTGATCAGCAGTATGGTTTCATGCCGGGAAAGAGCACTGCAGATGCGATGTTTGCTCTGAGATTGTTGATGGAGAAGTACAGAGAAGGTCAGAAGGAGTTGCATTGTGTTTTTGTAGACTTAGAGAAAGCATATAACGGAGTGCCTAGAGAGGAGTGGTGGTATTGTATGAGGAAATCGGGAGTGTCAGAGAAGTATGTAAGAGTGGTACAGGATAAGTACAAGGGTAGTGTGACAGCAGTGAGGTCTGCTGTGGGAGTGACAGATGCATTTAAGGTGGAGGTGGGATTTCATCAAGGATCAGCTCTGAGCTCTTTCTTATTTGCAATGATGCTGGACAGGTTAACAGACGAGATCAGACAGGAGTCCCCGTGGACTATGATGTTTGCAGATGACATTGTGATCTGTAGTGAGAGTAGGGAACAGGTGGAGGAGACCCTGGAGATATGCCCTAGAGAGAAGAGGAATGAAGGTCAGCAGGACTAAGACCGAATATATGTGTGTGAATGAGAGGGAGGATAGAGGAATGGTGAGGATGCATGGAGTAGAGGTGGTGAAGGTGGATGAGTTTAAATACTTGGGATCAATGGTTCAGAGTAATGGTGAGTATGGACTAGAGGTGAAGAAGAGAGTACAGGCAGGATGGATTGGGTGGAGAAGAGTGTCAGGAGTGATTTGTGACAGACGAGTACCAGTAAGAGTGAAAGGGAAGGTCTACAAGAGGGTAGTGAGACCAGCTATGTTATATGGGTTGGAGACAGTGGCATTGACAAAAAGGCAGGAGTTAGAGCTGGATGTGGCAGAGTTAAAGATGTTAAGATTTGCACTGGGTGTGACAAGAGTGGACAGGATTTGGAATAAGTATATTAGTGGGTCAGCCCAGGTTGGAAGGTTTGGAGACAAAGCCAGAGAGGCAAGATTACGTTGGTTTGGACATGTGCTGAGGAGAGATGCTGAGTATATTGGGAAAAAGATGCTAAGGTTGAAGCTACCAGGTAACAGGAAAAGAGGAAGGCCTAAGATAAGGTTTATGGATGTGGTGAGAGAGGACATGCAGGTGGTTGGTGTGACAGAGCAAGATGCAGAGGACAGGAAGAAATGGAAACAGATGGCCACTCTGGCGACCCCTAATGGGAACAGCCAAAAGAAGATGATGATGTTGATAGTCAAAACTCCACATACCCGAAAACCCACAACCTCAAAAACCAAAATCGCGACCATACACACACACACACACACACACACACACACACACACACACACACACACACACACACACACACACACACACACACACACACACACACACACACACACACACACACACACACACACACACACACACACACACACACACCCTCACTACCACACAAACAAACACACATACACCTACCTAACTAACTACACTACAACAAACAAAACAACACACACAAACAGAACATAACATACAAACACATCTACCCTACCTATAAGCAGGGGGGCAAGTCCTCCTGCACCCCCATGTGGGGGGGTTGTGTCCCCCACCCCCCCTACTTATATATACTCACTCTGACAAACACACAAAAAACCATCATTACACACACTCACACACACTAAAATCTCTACCCAATACCCTTATGTAAACACCACTTGCCCCAGCTAAATCCACAAACCGCACTGCACATCACGAATGTGACACCACGGCAGTGGATTCCACATTTCTGCATTTGAGATATAGCTATATATATATATATATATATATATATATATATATATATATATGTATATATTTAGCATTTATTTACTGGAATAGTCTGACTGGGGTAAGTAGCATACCTTTTTTCATTGAGGGCCAGGGGACAAAAGCTCCTGCACACAGATACAATTTAAAAATTTACAACTATTTATAGAGTTACATCTGAATACAAAGAACAAAATATAAACACGCTGAGTTTGATACAACAAAATAGGAGTATTTTTAGAGTTGTTAATCAGGCACCAAATCTCTTGCTATGAAGTATTCTATATTCACTGTTACCATTGAGAGCAAGTATGTATTTTGTTAGGAAATCACAAAGAAAAATGAATGGGAAAACAAGTAAATACATACATACATAGATAATACATGCAAGCATAAAGACATACATAATATATGCATATATATTGGTACTGTATGTTGATCCGGTGCTTTTCCTACAGATTAATTCTTCTGTATGCCACTTCGGTGCATTCAACTAGAAATAGTGAACATTCCCACCGCAAATGTAAAAAATTTGAATGCAGGGGGCAAGCTCCTGTACTGTTCCTCTCCCAAATCTTTGTTATGCAACATAATCTTCCAAGGTCACCATTAATCAGAAAAAAGGCAAATACTAGATTTTTGCATTCAGAAATCTAGTATTTGTCTTTCGCCTTCTGCAAATTAGATAAAAAATACCATTTTTGAAATACATTACACAAATCTGTCTGATTCAAGCAATTGTGTTTTATCAGAAAAAAATAATCCTGCCTGTGGGTAGACAACATGATGTACCAGGGTTTGAACAATGCACTACATATTTTTAGTGCATGCCCGAGGATTGTAACAAGGCACACAGAGGAAGGTTACATGTGTTTTTGCCCCCAGAAAATGTTGCAGTTTGTTAACCATCTCTTAATGTGTTGCCTTTGGAAGGAAAATTTGCTTTTGAATGCAAGAGTTTGCTGAAAGAATTTAGACATGCCAGCTCTGTTGGCATACAGGAATAAAACCACAAATAGGACCCAGGTGACTTGTGTTCATTTAGTGGCTGGGGCAACTGTTTTCGATGGCTGAGGCAAGGGAGGACTGTTAAGGTGGAATCTATTCATATAACTCTGTCTTTTGGGGAGGGGTGCAGGAATATGTTGGGGCACTCCCAGAGTCATAGACCTCACTGCAGAGGCACATCATATGCTCTTGCACAATACCGTTGACTCCCCCATCAACTTACATATCCAGGACATATGGTAATTAGGGCTTCTCCTTCAATTTAATTTCCCTTCCTTTCCTTTCAAACAACCAGATAATATAATGCAGTTCCTGCTAATCTGTTCTACATCCCAGGTGTGGGACACTCTTTGAAGGCTGAGAGGTCATCTTTATCAGCAGAGCTGGGACCCATCTGCAACTTTTCCCACTGTGTGTTAGAATGAAATTATGGGAGATGCAGAGGAATGAATGTAAAATGGGTTGACCCTGCAGAAGGTCATCTGTGCATTGAGCATGCAACAGTGCTAAATAAAAAATAAAGAGGTTACCCTCACAGTCATGACACTTTTATATAAGCAACGTTTGGATTTTTCTTTCTGTTTTATAAGTAAAGTTTATATGAGAGTTGACAGGCCAAATCCGTGGTACACCAAGTCACACTCAATAATAAGAGCTTAGCAAATAAGTAAATAAAAAAACATGAACTATCGACCAGCATATGTTGTTCTGTTTCCAAAATACCTGGCAGTTATAAAGAAATTCAGGATTTTTGTTTTTTATTTAGTTAATCAGTTTTTTCTTGTATGTTGTAGAGGTTCCCTTCATTCTTATAACCATTCATATGCTATGAGATTTACTACTCTAACCTCTGATCCCACATCAGTTACTGTTTTGGACTCTTGAGAAATGTTTGGCTGAAATACATATTCATATGACCTCTCAGAAAACTGAATAGGAAATCCTGTTGATAAGAACTTTAGGCAAACACATATTGAAGACAGTTTCCATGAATATTACTCATATTTATAAGAAAGTTAAATGCGAATTAGGAAGAAAATGGAGAAGAATCATATGCAGAACAAGCTTATGGGTCTACATCTCTTTAGCTAAATGTGTTATTTTGTCCATATAGTTTGATAAGAATTGCAGATGAATGTTCTAAATATATGAAAATGTACTTCTTTATATTTTTTTTACTTGCAAGCAGCTCGATATTAAAGATCTTATTTCTAAAAAACAAAACCATAGCATGAAATTGCTTTCACAGCCTTGTAATGCAGACTATGGACTTGGCGATTAGGAACATATATATGTAAAGGGAGAAGTCAGGGGTATGGAGTTGGCATAATGGTTAATATGTTCACCACACAAGCAAAAAGTATAAGGTTTGATTCTCACCATTGAAGCAAAATTTTCTTGGCTTAAAATAACCTACAAGAGCAGTTTGCTTAGTATTTAGCTATGAATCTATGAATAACCAATGGTTGATGTAAAGAAGGACATTTTCAAAAGAATGAAAACAGCAGCTCCTGATATAATTTATGAACAGTCAGTATACTACACACACACATATATCTTGCACACATGCATGATCTATGTATGGAAACATTAAATATATATTTATCTGTCTAAAGCTGTTTGAGGAATATGGATCTGAAATCATTTGTTTGAAAACTGTGACAATAGAAAAACATCAGTTTTGAGAAAAATCCCTACAACTTTGTCTTCTCCAAGGGTCTAGGCAGACTTTGTGGCAGACATTTACCTTCACCACCTACTAAATCCTATGAGTTTCCAGTATATAAATGACAACGTGATCATTTTCTGGGAGTAAAATATGATTTGGTCATAAAAGTGCATTTTTATTCAAATACATATAGACAACAGTATTTCTTACCATTGTTTAAAACTGACTGTATCCCTATATTATTATTATTTTAGTTATTATTATTACTATTATATGTGTGCATAATGCATACATGATAAACATTTAAAACATTACTGTATTATCCCCTTAATGATGAATAGTCTCCAGATGTTGTTCTGAGCCTATTTACATGGGATCATTTTCTATTTGTTATGCTTACCACATCAGAATTGGTGTTTTATGGCTTGAAAATGATTTAATGTTGCTGTAAGAAAGTCACTGTTTTACTGCAAGCCACTTTATCAGCATTACCAGAAAATGTAAACAAAACAGTGCCAGAAAATGGTATAAATGTTAAAACCAGAAGGAAAATAGTGTCTAAAATGTAACTTTACCATTTAGTGTGTTATGATGTCATGCTTTTCAGGCATGACAAGATTTATCCATAACATAGCCTGAAAAAGTCTGACTGTCCAGCATTGATGAGTTGCATAACAAAGATGCATCTGCAATTATAGAGTGGTTTTAAAACCACTATATACTGCTAATGACATCAAAACAACCTAACTTTAAAAATTAAGTTCCTCTCAATAGTATTTCAGGGGAACCACTTGCCTGGTATTGAGTGTTTTGAAGTAGACCTGACACAGACATTGGCATAGCAGTACTGTCCTAAAATCTTAGTCATTACCAAAACAGAACAAAATGCAAATAAAAACAGAAACATGGCTTTACTCATTTAATTTTATTGGTTTTGAATAGTATTTTGACAGCATCTATATCTTTGCAGAATTCTCTATAGAGGAAAGAAATCAACAGTACAAAAGGGGGAATCTTGTTACATGTAGTATATGTGATGAAGGTGGTATAACTTTAAGGGCCGTACCATAAATAGTGAGTCATGTGACACTGAGTGGTGAAGCGGTGAGTTCAGTCTTCAGTAAACCAAACTGTTGAACTGTATGTATATATATATATATATATATATATATATATATATATATACACACACACACACACACACACACACACACACACACACACACACACACATACATGGGTCTACTTCAAAACAACGAAAAACCACATTACCAAAAATGAAATCACCAAGATGACATCACCGAAACCTGACTTTCATGAATGACCAGAATGCCGAAGGATTTCACAGGGTAAGTATCCAGTTTGCCACCATCTGAAAACAAAACACACTTTACTACCTCAAACCCACCCAGGTGGGGAGCTGTACCCTACACCCCCCAACTAAATATACCAACTCTGGGATTGCACTATAGTGGGGAAAAGGGAAAATTTCCCCTTGATGGTCACCTGGTTACTTACCCTGTGAAATTCTTCATCATTCTGGTCATTCGTGAAAATCAGGTTTCGGTGATGTCGTCTTCAGTAATGTGGTCTTTTAATGTTTTGAAGTAAACCCAATATATATTTATATGTATGTATTACTCAGCTAAGTTGATACTGCTTTTCTTTATAACAGTGTACAGATAAGATGTTTTGGCCAGAAGACCAGAAGTGGAGAATGTTTTCTTGCAGGTGTCAGAAGAAAGGTTCAGTGTTCCCAGGCTGAGTCTGTAGAAAGCCGATATGGTCAGTGCATTAACTGGCTAACAGATACAAACAAACAAAAATAAATGCATACATACATACGTACAGCTTCAATAGTTTAACTATGTATGTGTTTTTCATTTTGCTATGACTTAATGCAACAGTTAAAGTAGCATGCATTCTGTTTGTGCTGCTACAAGATGTGATATGAGAACCAGCCAATGTTAAGACAGAGCAAGACAAATCAGTCTGAAGCTTTATTCTGCCATTGGCCTCATTGTTCATATTTTGGAAGTATTTTCATCAAAACAAATTTGCTTTCACACACCAAAGACACAAAGATTTGTCTGTTTTTCTTTTGTTTTCATGCTCATTTGAGCTACCAATCTTTTCACTTTATTTCGTTCATCTTTGGATTAACTTGATAAACTGAACAACTGACTATAATCAAAACAAGGATCTTGCATGAGAAATGGAGCAACCCAGATAGTTAATAAAGAAGGGTCAAGGTCAGTGTTTGGTTACAACCCAAAAATTAGAGTGATTTCAATCAAACTCAAAGCCAAGTCATTCAACATTACAGTGATACATATTTATGCTCCAAATATAGATGCTTACGATACTGAAGAAGAGGAAGTCGACAGCTTTATCAGTTTTAATAGTTTCTGCAGCACTTTGCTAATAACAACAAAATAAGATATCATAGTCATCACAGGTGATTGGAATGCTAAAAGCAGCTGTCAAAGTCAATTAGAATAATGGATAACTTTGGCCTTGGAGTTCATAATGAAACAGGACAAAAACTAATGGTATTCTGCTAAGATAATTCAATAGTCAAAGCAAATACTAATTCAGCAGCCTAAGAAATGGCATTACGCATGGCTATTACCAGATGGTTGGCACTGAAATCAGGCTGACTCTTTACAGAGATGGAAGGGCAAGCTCTATGCAGTCAGCAAAAAACAAGACCTGGGGCTGACTGTGGCTCACAAAATCAGCTTCTTATCACAATGTTTAGAAATAATTAAAAAAAACAGAAAAGGTCCCCAGGTGGATTAAATAGGATCTCAGAAATATTCAAACTGAATAGGTTTCAGTGGGTAGAATGAAGGGATTAGACTTGGTAGATGAAGTACCTGAAGAACTATGGGCAGATGTTTATAATACTGTCCAGGACGTGGTAGCAAAAATATTAAAAAAAGAAAGAAAGAAAGAAGACTAAAAAGGTAAAACGGCTGTCTGGGAAGGTTTTAGAAGTGGCTGAGGAAAGAAGGAGAGTCAAATGCAGTAGTGATAGAGGAAAATGTGTCAAACGTGAATGCAGAGTTTCAAAGAGTATCAAGAAGAGATGAGTAAACCGATTAAATGAGCAGTGCAAAGCAAAGAACTGGAAGAAGGTAACAGAATGGAAAAGGTACAATATGTCTCTAAGAGGATTACAGGCATACATGGGAATAATAAAAGCCAAATACTGGAGGGACCTAGTAGAGGCAGAGGATATTTGTTGTTTTTTTGTTGTTACAATGTGGTTGTAACTTGAGCTGAGCCTGTAATTGGTCATTCTGTGATCTACTGTACCCCAGTAACCAAAATGTTAATAAAATAAAATATTAAGAAGAGGTGGCAAGGATGTACAGAAGAACTATAAAGAGGGTCACTAACATCACTGACAATATATCCTGGCAAGTGAAGATAAGTGCGCCATATAAACCCTTGCTAATTAATTGCAGGACTACAGAAAAATATGGAATTCCTGCTGAATTGTTTAAAATTCTGGAACTTGATGTTATGGTGCTGTTAGGAAATTGTTGCGAATTGGCAAAGGCCAACTTCTATTCCATTCTTTAAAAAGGGCAGTGCTAAGGATGCTCAAATTATGTGACAGTTGTATGTATTTTACATGATAGTAAGATAATGCCCATCATTCTGTAAATGAAACTCCAGCTATATCTGGACCAACAACTACCAAATGTATGAGCTAGTTTCAGAGGGGGAAGATGCTCCAGAAATTAAGTTGAGAACATCCACTGCATAATAGAGAAAACAAGAATGTTCCAGGAAAATATTCACTTCTTCTTTATTGGCTAAAGCCTCTGAATGTGTCAACCATAACAGAGGTTGGCAAGTTCTTAGACAAAGGATGATACTGGGTCACCATATTTCCTCCCATGGAATTTCTTTTAACATAAAACTTAGAAACAAAATGAGTTGCCATTAAGAATCAAAATTCTATCCCAAGTTCTGACTGAACTCAGAGAATTGAGAGCACAAAATAACTCTGCCTTTTTGTTGAATTAAAGGTGATTTGTGTAAAGGGGTTACAAATGTTTCACTTATGAGGGTTTAACTGAAAAAAGGATTCAGTGACCACATGTAGTTGAATCTCCTTAAACTTAACTGACTGAATGTTTTCAGTTAGATTTCCAAATACTGGAGTCAGTCTTTTGCTTCTTTTTTTAAATGGATGTCTGCCTTATAAAAAGTGGAAGGGCTGATGTCGGCCTACACTCAATAACTGCTGTTAAAATTTCTTCCCTCACCAAACTTTGAGGAATCCCCCTAGGGCCTTCTGTGATAATTAGTCTTGGTTGGCTCTGACCGTCCAAAACATGCATCTGCAATCATCTGCAATGCCTCCAAGGACATGCCTGTCATCAGACCCATGGTGGCCACAGATACAGTCCCAGCTGATTAATCCAACCCCAGAACCAGATGAAGCTCCAGGCTTTCATCAGCCTTGAGAGTGACATCCAATGTAGAAGGTGCAGCGGAAGAGTCCAACCTAGGTTTTTTGGCCATTCTCTTCAATGTAGACTCAACATCATGCCTAGAAGTTCCCTCAACAGCATCTTTTGCTAAATGTTTGAGATGCTGATTTGCCAAGTAAATAGCAAGGGAGGAAGATGACTTTGTAAAATCTTAGGCACAAAGGCCTGACAAATACTGCAAGTTTTATGATTGTGAGTAGGTCCCTAAACAAAACAAAACTGCTTGTGACTATCCTTATGAGGAATCTGTCTCTCATACTGGCATTTGCCTTTTCTGGATGACAAGTAAAAAAACCCACAGCAAAAAATAGCAGAAAGTAAGAAAAAAAAAAAAAAAAAACAGGGCACTTATCTGAATGGCTTGATACACCAGCAAACAACTTGAGTGAGCAGACCGACGATCAAAGATGGTGTTTGGACTGGCTGCAGAGAGGTTCTGAGGACAGTATGTCTGGATGTCACTTTTATGCCCTACATACATGAGGAGCATATGTGCAATGTATGGTGTACCTTTAAGTAGTTTAAGGCTTTGGTATACTGACCGGACATTGGGCCACCTGTGGCAGGGGATCCCTCATGTTAACAATACTGCAGCATTGAAGAGAAGGACATCTATCATTATGGTAAGATTTAACACAAGTAAACTTTCTCCTTAGCCCCAAGGATTTGTGAGCTTGGGGTTAGTATATTTAGAAATGTGGAGGTACTTGCCAACCTTATAAAATGTTTGCAGGGTATATTACAGTGAAAGTACACCATGCTTGTTGCTATCTTTTTTATCTGAATAGTCCCAATGTGGATGTAGCTTGTCTTGTTGAGTTGATACAAATCTGTGCAGATATAATGTCCATGGAGGAAGAGAAATTATGGTCATTATCAGTGAAAATTAATGTTGCCTGTTTCAAGGTGGAGCCATCAAAATGAGCTGGGCCTTGAATTGTCTAGTTTGAAGAGAACTTTCTACATTAAGGAAACAGGTGGAAAGGCATACATCAGGGTCCAGTTCTGCTGCAGGAAAATTGCATCTGTCTCTCAAACTGCCTGATTGTACATTCTGAAACAAAACACTTTGAGTTGATTTTGTTGTGGGTAGCAAACTGATCCATTTCTGGAAGATTCCACTTTTGTATAATTTGTTTAAAAAATAACTACATACATACATACAAATATTTCAAGCATGGGTACTGATGCCTTTCTAGCCTGCCAATACACCAAAACAGTTGTTCCTATCATAAATGTCCAGGCTGTAACAGATCCTAGCAACGCTCTGGGTGTGTATTGTACCAGAGTCAGGTGACCAGATGTGATGTCACTCTATAACCACTACTGAAAATATTTTTTAGATATTTGAGAGAGCTATGACATAACTCTGACAGCAGCACTTTATTTTTCAGAACGTGACAGGAAAGATCTCTCACAGATATCTCACACAACCACACACCTCATCTTCCCTTGCTGTAGTAAAAAACTCAACACTCATCATCTTGCCTTGTTATAGTAACTTAACTAGGGAGCATTAATTCTTTAGTCAGTCAGGAAATATTGTGAAATTAGTTAAGTATTGTTTTTTTCTGCAGCTATATGAATCTATCCAACTTTTTTTTTTATTTCTCCTATGATTGAAACTCTGGTGTTTATTGTAACTACATATTGAGTATTCTCATATTTTCTAGTTTACTATTTATTATTAAATATTTCTACACCTTTCTTTGCTGGTCTTTTAGAGAATACTTTTAACATCTTAAGAGTACTTATGCTTATTTTAGTGACACTGTGGCAGCTTCTGACAGCCTTGATGGAGTGGTCATGCTCCACCATTTATATTAGTTTTAATTTTACTCAGTATAATTGGGTACCCTTGTAACAGCCTTAGAGTAGCTGACTGGTGGCAGTGTAATTACCTTAGAGTCTGTGCAGAGGAGGCACAGCTGGTAAATCTGTACCTTTCCCAAGTGTGTGTGTGTGTGTGTGTGTGTGTGTGTGTGTGTGTGTGTGTGTGTGTGTGTGCGTGAGAAAAATCAGATATCCAAGTGCGTGTGTCAACTACTTGGAACAGGGAAACAGATCTCCAAAGTGTTCAGTTTAGAGTCTTGTTTGGGGCCAGGAGAGAGAGAGTCCAGCCACAAGTCTGGACTGTGCTCCCTGTGTACATTTAAGGGAAATTGTGCTTGGTGTAGACAACTGGATCTGAAAATACTGTCTGCATCCATTTTTGTTCCTAGTGGCCACCCGTCACCAGTGTCAGTGGTGAGGATTGAGGGTCATTGATTACTCATCCAGAGTACGGACTGTCACATATTGGTGGTAGTTGGGTGGGATATTAGCTGAACTTCAGTAGCCTGTGGGCAGTTGTCTCTGAAGGTGTATGTACTCATAGCAGCCACAAGGAAAGCATACAGAGTTTCATTTTCACAACAGTTGTATTTATTTTTGTTATATAGTTTAGTCAGGGAAAGCAGGCAAAGATGTCAGCAGAGGATTATGGCAAGCTGACAAAGAACCAGTTGGCCAAGGTGTGCAAAGCCAAAGGACTGATGGATGCCAACCTGACTAAAGAAGAAATTATTTCAGCCTTAATCATAGCTGCAGCATGGACCAGCAACCAGGAAAACAACCATCCTGGTGATGGAGCTGTGCAGCCTTCAGAAACAGGACAGTTCACCATTTCCTCAGAAGACTTAAAAACCCATCTGGAATTAAAGAGACTTGAACTGGAGGCCAAATGTTTGGAATTAGAATCAGCAGAGAGACTGCAATGGTTGGGGATCAAACAGAATGAGAGACAGTGATGTTTGGAAGCTGAAGAAAGGAGAAACAGCATCAACATGAGAGGGAGATGCTGACTCTTCATCAGGGTCATGGAGGTAAGGGAGAAGAGAATAACCAAACTCCAGAAGCAATAAAGGTCAGTAAATTTCTTTCACAATTTACAGAGGGTGACAATTTTGATAGTTTTATTCATATATTTGAAAGAGTATGTAAACAGTGTAATAATTACCAAGGGCTTTGGGTACAGTTCCCAACCCCTTACTCCACGGTAAAGCAGTAACTGCTGTTTCTAAATTGTCTGATGCTGATTGTTTAAACTATGATAAAGTTAAACAAGGTGTACTGGAATGTTTTAAGTTAACACCTGAAGCTTACAGAAAAAGGTTTTGTGAGTATATGTGATTATATTGCTGTGTTAAGTACTTATTTCTACAGGTGGGTGAGTGGGTGTCTGGTCACCACATTGGAAAGGCTGTCAGACCTTCTGGTGAGGGAACAAGCCTTTACCACTTTGCCTAAGGACATCAGAATTTGGTTGGCACACCAGGATTGTAACTCTGCAGATGACCTGTGGAAAAAAGGGGATTTCTACTTAGCAAGCAGGGCACCACTGTGAATAGTATTCCCACATTGGGTAGATGTTGCTATAAATATACCTGCTGGATCAACCTCTGGTGCATTACTATATAAACTCTATCAGTGTTTTAGGTACTACAGATGAAGAATCAGGATAGTGACTTTGTCTTCAGAACATATTTAAAAGTATAACAACAAAAATAAACTGTCTACTTTGTATATGGTAACCTTTTTCCTCTGTCTGTCATTTCTCTAGAGATAAGCATTATCTGTGGTGGGCTAACCAAAATGCCCTTCTTTTAAATTTAATGTTTTTTTTTATAAAATAAATATTTATTGGAGAAGAACATGAGAATTGTGATGATGAGCTTTCCTTATTAGAACCTTGAGGTGGAAGAAGAATGAATCTGACTCATGTTGAAATCTTTCTCTTCCTCATTCCTTGATATGTCTGGAGAGTAAAAGGTCACACAGACAAACCAGTCAGTAAAAACTACAAAAACATAGCCAAATTAATGTTAACATGTCTATTACAAATGTTCTTAAATTACTTGTCTTGCATTTATAAAGATGATTATTAATCAATCTGATGTAGTCAATGTAATTTTTAAATATATATTGCGATATGTAATTTAAAAAGATTATTAATACCATTTTAAATGTTTCAGTATCATTTTTATATATATTGTGGGTCTACAGCTTTAAGGACTGTATTGGTTGATTGATAAATTATGATGTATATTATTCGTTCAGGTATTACACAACTATGTAATTAAAATTTCACTAAGTTCTGATGACGTTCGTGACTCTAAAGGACGAAAGTGCTTAACCTTATTACAGATAACCTTTGATTAAATTTGCATTTAATTTTTGCTTGCTGGTCCTGTGCTTTTGAGGCAATATTGTGTTATTGTTTCAGCTATATGGCATCTGAATGTCCATTCAAGATCAGAGGATGTGTGTGCAATATAAGCCTATAGGACTTCTAAATATTTTATGTCTTTAAGACTTAAAAGGGAAAAACGCATGGACATTCAGAAGCCATATAGCTGAAACACTTGATGTCTTTAAGGGGTCATTTGCATATATCACATGGGCCTTTATTGCAGTAGGTTTAAGGTATCACACAGTGAAAATTCTAGCTTGGCTAGATTTTTCCTGTAGTTTTTATTAATTGATAACTCAGGAGAAGGAAATATTTTTCTTTTTCTCCTGACCCCGTCAACATTTGCAACTAGATACAAAGGTTCTTGTCTCAGTATTCAATCTAAAGACTGACTTTGGTGCACTTATGATACTCTTGAAGGTCCCTGTAGTTTCAATGAATATTACAGTGCTATATTGAAATATTCCTTGGCAATAACTTATAATCAAAGTAAGACTCCATCAGGACAGTTGCCAAATGGTGTTACAAAGATCCTAACCTAGAAAATCATTTAGAAGCGCTATAGGCTTATCCTTTACTGACATCCTGTGATCTTGACATGATTACAGGAGACTAATGTAGATACACTGAAAGTGCTTCTAAAGTAATAGCGTTTGACTGGAACAAGGTTGGTGTAGAGATTTTAGTAATTTAGATAACAAAATTCATATCATTGTTTTGGGGAGTCATTTGTATTGTCATAGCCACCTCAAAATTTAAAACTGAATAAACAGACTTTCATTTCTTTTAGTCTTTTGTAGTATCTTTTGATGATTCTCCTCTAATAGATTTCACCATCTTATCCTTTTTGCCCTGAATTAATGTTCCCAGTCTCCATTTTGAAGAAAAAATCATTTTAAGAGAAAAACAAGTGACACATTCTAGCTACATTTTGTGGTAAAAAGTGAGATTGCAGCCTAGGATAGTGAGCGCCAGTGAACCTGTTCCATATTGTCTTGAAAGCCAATAGCTCTGGATGAGGATTAGGAAACAATTGCAAAAGTAAATCATCCCCATGGCTCTTAAGGACTGGGGAGCAGAGATTTGTGACCAAGAAGAGGCAACCAACCCAATGTGTATATATGTTCAGAGCCACATTTCATGATGTCATGCACTGCTTTGAATTTGAAAAGTTAAGATGCATGGCAGCTACAGATGTAAGCAGTATGAAGAGAACAAAGGCTCAGCAAAATACAGAACAGAAGAATGTGAAAGACAGAATCAGCTGGTAGACATGAATGAAAAGGTCTAAGCAGTTCAGAAGCAGCTGTTCTTATATAAAAATAAATGCAATGATCTAGAAAATAGGCCATGACTCTCCAATATAAGAATATTTGACTTAACCAAGAGAATGGCTAACTTAAAGGAAGCAACATTTTGAGAGTATTTCTTTAAAAAATCCTTCTATACTGGTGAAGAGCAAAAAGTGGAGTTCAGTAGAGTCCATCAGGTAAGCAGGGGTAATGTTACAATAGGAATCCAGAGGTACATCCTGGCACATGTACAAGTCTTTTAAATTTATGGAAGCAGTAATACAGCAAGCCAGGATACTGAGACCTATTATTTTACAAAGAGTGTTCATCTGAGTATCAAAATACTACTAGGAGAGACTGTGCAAGCAAAGAAAAGATAGAACTCAAAAGGAAGAGGAGTGAAAAGCATTATGGATATCAACAGAAATTAACTATCTGGAGAGAGGAAATGTACCTACTTCAAACACACAAAGAGCATAATAAAATAACAGTGTGGATCTTGTCCTTATTAATATGGGAGAATCTTGCACCATCCCTTCCACAGCTTCATCACCTGAAAGGTCTGACCATAAAGTAATTTTCTGTGAAATAAAACTAAAACCAGAGATCCCTCCCACCCAAGGCATCTTTAGAAATGTCTTAAAGACAAACTCCCTACTCCTAGGGAATACATTAACAAGCTTCAGCTCCCCACCAGATCCAGTTAATACCACTGAATATGCAGAAATGTACACCACCATACTATACTGGCATGTAAACAGCTGCATAAATGCAGCTGTACCCCATAGGAACAAGTGCAAAACAAACCCCATGGTGGAACCATAAAATCAACAAGTTTTATAATAAAAGAAAAGACTTTTGACCTAAAATAAGAAAAGTAATTCCCATAATGTTAAAACCCATGTGACTTGAAATAAACTAACAATTCAGGAGCTTAATAAAACCCAACAAAGCCAAGTTTGAGGCTAAAATAGCTACCCAAGCCAAAGACAATCATAAAGCATTATTTAGTTATGTTCATAATCTGAAAGGCACAATGCACCAGTGCACTGAGCTGATTGTGAACGATGTACCTTCACTGAGGCTGAAGATACAGTGAACCTACTGAGTAATAAATTTAGCTCTGACTTTACACCTTTATCCCCTCCATCTTTCCCTCAAGATATACCTGAAATTGGCTTATCTTCAGCTATCACACAAGACCAAGTCTTAAAAGTGCTATCAAAAGCTAAAAGTACTGCATCAGTGAGTCCTGACAATATCGTTGTATTTATCTTGATTATCATGAAGCATGATTTTGCCACACCCCTATCTGAGCTGTTCAATCTCAGCCTCCCTAGCTTATACAAAGCAAATGAAGAATAGCTATAGTCATTCCCCTGCATAAGGGAGGACCTTCCACAGTCCCATAAGTCTGACCAGCCTTGTATGCAAAGCCATGGAAAGACTTGTCATGTAACTAATCAGTCAGACCACAGGGAACCTCCAAACACTGGTCCCTTCTCAATTCTGGATTCATCAAGGGCAGATCATGCTTACGCAACCTGGAAGAATTTTTTTAAAAGGTCACAAAAGAAATAGATGAAGGCAAAACACTGTACACCACATACCTTGACTTGGCAAAAGCTTTTGACACAATTCCCCACTCAGGCATAGTAGAAAAGCTAAATAAACTGTGAATAAACACTGGCTCAGAGATAAGATGTAGGAAATCAAAATAAGAAAAGTTACATACAAAAAAAGACCAGCCACCAGTGGAGTCCCCCAGGGTTCTATGCTGGGACCTCTCTGTTTGGCATCTATTTTTTTTCAGTAAAAGCCAATACCAAAGGGCTCTGGCAGGCTATGTTTGCTGATGATTGCAAACTAGTAGCAGTCAATGAATTCCCAAATGAATTAGCCATCCTGCAGGAAGGTTTGTCCCAAATAAATAACTGGTGCCAGAATCATGGACTAAAACTAAATGCCAAAAAATGCATTATTGTATCCTTTGGGAAGTCATCTATCTCAAGGAACTACCACATTAACAATATGCCCCTAAGAATTGACCCAGTTGTCCAGGATTAGGGAACTTAATGTGGACAGTGACCTAACTTTTGACTAGCACGTGTCCATTGTTGTAAGAAATTCCTTCTATTACTCTACAGCTTATAAGCAAAGGAATTGTGTCTAGATCTAGGGATGTCACTGTCCTCCCTTTACTCAGCCCTTATTAGGCCAATCATTGAATATAATTCCCCACTTGGCATGCATCTGCTCACACATGTGCAACAACTGAAAAGCCCACAAAGATACCTTAATAAAAATGATACAAAGCAAAACAACATGTCCTACATGGACTGACTCAAAGTCCTATCACTATACTCTGTATCCTACAGACTGCTAAGAGGTTACCTGCATATGGCATAAAAGTCATCCTTTGACCCAATACTGGCAGATTTACTGCACATTAGCAAGTGAAATGCCATCAGAAATACTTGTTCTAGGGATCTAAACCTCTTCTAGAACAACAGCAGAACAGTTTGGACAAGTATGTCGAGTAGATGATGTCAAGTAGATGATACCACTGCTATGGAACAGACTCCCTATCCACATAAAACAAAATTCACCCCTTTCCATTTTCAAGCACAACTTAGATTTATGTATGGGAAACAGAAAATTTACCCCAGGACTCCCCCCTGTACTACTGATGGGCAGAGGCAGCTCCTAATAGCATTATCCCTTTGCATGAGCTCCCTCAAATTATCTGTGGTATGATCCCAGTTATTCTCATTAGGGGTAATATATAATTATTGACCAGGAGATAAGTAAGGCCAATCTCTAACTAAATGGGATCAGTTAGTTTAAGCACAAAAAGGGAAACTGGCTAGGCTTAAAGTAGCCCACAAGGGCAGATTGCCTATTACTTACCTGTGAACCTATAAAAGCGGGAGGATGGCATAATGGTTAAGGGGTTTACCTTACAGACACAAGGTGCAGGGTTTGATTCTCACATGGGGTAATTTGCTAGGCTTGAAATGGCCCACAAGGGTAGTTAGTCTAGTACTAATCTGTGAACCTATGAACCTAAGAAATAGACAGACTTATAATCAACTACAGGAAGTAGGCAGAAGCAAAGTAAATGGTAGGAAACAGCAGTTGAACAGAAACACAGAGATAGAAAGGAAGCTAAATCATTGCAGAGAAAGGAAAGAAGAACACATGAACATGAACCAAACTCCAGACACAGTCACCCTGTTTTAAAGAAACCAAGGGAAGAGTGGGAAGGGTGAATGAGACAGAGCTAACAGTACAAGAATGGCGAACAGAGAAGTTCGGACATGGTAAAGCAGAGCAGCATGAAGACAGCAATACAAAGGCAGAGAGAGAAATGAGCGGAACACATGGATGGGTGAGAAGCATGCTGAGAGAGAACAGGAGAAGCAGGAGATGACAGAAACACAATTACAGGGCTTAAAAGACTCCGATGAACAAAACTGGATACAGAAAGACTGAGCTAGATAGAATAGAGGAAGAAAGCAATAAACAAAGATCAAAAAGGGTATTGGAAGGCAGGGTACTGGTGGAACAGAAGGAAAAATATAAAGAAAGTTGACAGAACTTAAACTTTTGTTTTAATCCCTTATTTAAACATTATTCTTAGTTATATCTGCAAATATAATAGATAAATCAAAGAGGAGGGAATGAAATCAGAAAGGAAATGAAAGAAGTCACATAAACAGATCAGAAAGCAATGCCACAAACATCTACTACTGAAATAAAAACTGTACTGGGGCAAAGAGTATAAAAAGTGTATCCATTACTACAACAAGGCATCATGAGCAATATGAAAAGAGTAGGCCAGCGGAAACACAGAGATGGATTATCCATTTTATATATATATATATATATATATATATATATATATATATATATATATATATATATATCTTAGAGTAGGGGAATTATGGAGAAATAATGGGAGAGGGAAATGAAAGTAACAAAAATACCAGTTCAGTGTGGAACAGACACACACACACACACACACACACACACACACACACACACACACACACACACACACACACACACCATATATATCCACAACCTGAGAAGGAAGGTGACAGTCATAAGATGGAGAATTTAGCTCAGAAGTCTAGTTCAGGGTGATGGGAGGACCAAATGACACTCACAGAAGGGGAAGAAAGAAGAGAGAGAGGAAATGGAAAGGGGATGATACAGGAATGATAAACTGGGAAAATTTGTGGGTGCATCCAACCCATGAAAATACAGAAAGTACACAATAGAATAAGCAGATACAAAGCACAAAGATGAATTGATGTTGCAACACCAAATGGCACATACTATGAACATGTGTGCACATGTGGCTGGAGAGTACTGCAAGACTCTACAGGATATGTCAAAGCAGTGGAACCATGACTTGAGCATACCAAACACATGCTCTATAATGATCCTGGTTTGTGCATGTGCCTCATTATGGTGTCCTTGTGTGGGTGTGTATGCATTTCTGATGGGTGTCATCAGCCATGGCTCCAGTGTGTAGCCAGCATTCCCCACCAACTGTCCATATGGGATGTCCCCACTGGCAAACGCCTGGTACAACTGTGTCAACTTAGGAAGTATGTGTGTGGCTGGGTGCCACGCTGATGATATTCAGTGTGAAGTAATTTTTTACTACTCATTTCTTTGGGTTCCTAATGTAAGCTTAGAAAGGTAGTTCATATTTTGTACTAACTTTGATTGGCTATTATCAGTCACATGACCGTGATGTGTTTAGAACAGTCAGCTCTTATTGTATGCTGTTTAACTTTATGGCACATAGTGTTGTTGCATTTGTTGTTCTTGGGACTTTATGATGTTATTAGTTTGTTAATATACTTTGAAGATGGCAATACTGTTAGTTTTATTTTTGCTGTTTACTGCAACTTTGAATAGATTTAGTTCTGCAATTTTTTGCTCTTGCTGTCTTGCCTTTTAAATTATGATGGTGGTTTATATATTTTTATATATTTTTATTATTTAGGTACTAAGTGCATCATAATTACATAAGACTATTGATTTAGCTCAAGCGATGATGCTTTTAGATCTTTGCATTATTTATGATCAGCCAGTTTTAGTCACTTGACCATGTTGCATTCCAATCAGTATTTGTTGATTATAGTTGAATTTTTATTTTAGTAGTAACATTTATGGTTTCACCACGTCTGGGATTCTACACATCTTTTCCTCCTTTAAGGTACGCTGTACTTTAGATAGTTTATCATGAAGAAGATGGCAATAGTTAAGGTTCATATGTAATTACTAGGCTAATGACCACAGAGGGCCTTTTTAAGCATAGCCATTCTTCCCAAGGTGAGACTCAAACTGTGTATCTTGTGTCTGTGTGGTCAAAACCTTAACCAATAAGCCAATCCCCGCGTTATGTGATTTCTGCTTGATTTATTTGGTTTCTTAGTTTTTAACATTTTGGATTGACATGGCATGCCATGCTGTATTTCAACTATTTTGTTTATAAGTCCGATGCCTGCAGGAATACCTCATTAAGATGCAGGATATGTTTTTTGTTTTTGATTTTGGATTTAGGATAGTTACATAGTTAAGAGACTCTGTTTTCAACACAAATAAGAGCATATATTTCTATGTGGACAGCATTTGATGGTTACTTCAACAGTGCCATTTTGACTTTTTATTTCATTGTATAAGCAAATAATGTTCTCTAATGATTTTGTGTTTTGGTATATCATGTTTTAACTGTGATGTTCTGTCTTAGAATGTGTTACAAAATTATTTGTGATGGCATTGAATATGCACTATTTTTAAGATGATGTATATTTCTTTAAGATGATGCATGTTTCATTTTTAATGGGTAATGCTACTTGAGCTTGACTTACATCTTGAGTTAAGAACTCTTCCTGCCTTAATTAGCTTTTAGATGTGATTCTCATTCTAAGAAATGATTGACTAGGATTTTCTTTAAATGCAGTTGTATGTTTTCACTTTATATTGGTCTGAAGAAGCAGAGGAGCTATGTTGAAGCGCTTATCTTTCAATTAAAGTTTTATTACTGTTTATACACTTTGAGCCATCTTTGCAGGCATGTCTGGAAGGAGTTCTATTTCTTAACTTAAAAGACCACCTGAGTTAGAAGGATATAAATACAAGAAATAAGAATGTGATTTCTAATAGGATTGGTACTTTCCCCTGCCATAATTGTTCATGCTGTAAAGGCATTTTAGCTGATATTAATTTCCATCACCCTAGAACTAATAGATGTTTTGCCTTTAAATGTTTTGCAACATATAACACTTTTTATGTCATTTATTTGGCTACATGCACTATATGCACAAAATATTATGTAGGTAAGGGCAGTAGAATGCTAAAGGATCACATCATAGAACATCTCTCCGATATATGAAGGAACATTATTACTAATGCTCTTGCCAAACATACAATGGAAGCTGGATTAGATCATGTGTTTATGTTCAGGGTGATTGACGTTGTACATAAGAATATAAGGAGTGGGAATACTAATAATAAGTTAGACGTCAAGGAATTCAAATGGATCGTTCATTTGCAAGCTGATTGTGTACCTGACATTAATGCTGCAGTCAGCATTAAGCATGTTTTGAAATCTAAACAAATACGTTTGAAATTATTACAAGTATCTGTGAGATTGTTAAATTGTTTTAGGTTTCTTTCTGCTATTCCGGTTTATTGCACCACAAATTAATGGTATTTGTTGATTGGAATTGTAAATGTTACTATTTAATGATTGTAAATGTTACTATTTAATGATTGTAAATGTTACTATTTAATGATGTTACTTTGTATCGTTTGTTTTCACACTGATGAAGGGTATATTACCCAAAAGCTTGGCTTTGTGGTTAATAAAGAAAACTTTTTAGTGTTTCTACATTCCAGTGTTTTTACTGACATCATTAATAATGTAGCATGTATAGTCAGGGAGTATTATAGTGAACACAAAGTATTGCAATGATACAGAGCCCACATTTCAGATGATTACAAGATACAATATATCAAAGTCCTTACTACAGAAAGATAACAGAAAAATCTTGTATAAAAAGTGTGAACTCAAAATTCATGCACACTTTCATTGCCATACCTTTGCAGCATTTTATCACTAGCTAAATCCATCCATCCTCAACCCCTTTTCCCATTTTGCACATGAGGTCAGGATGTCACTTCAGCAGTGATAATCATCTTGAGCCAACGTTTAACTCACTGGATGGCTAGCCCTGCCATGGTAGTTCATTCATACCACTCACTGTCACCTTCAGCCAATTTAGAGTGTCCAGTCAACCTACTGCATGTCTTTGGAATGTAGGAGGAAACTTGAGCACCTGCAGGAAACCCACATGACTGTATGGAAGACATGCAGACTCTGCACAGAAGGCACATCAGCTGAGAATTGAACCAGAGATCCTCTTGCTGTGAGGGGACAATGCTAACCTCTGCACCACCACAGTCACTAGCTAAACAGCCCAAATAAATGCAAGTGTCATACACTGTCACTACAATCAAGAAATAGTGCCTTTGACTTATTTAACCTTTTCAACAAAACAAAACACATTACACATCACCTTCCAGAATTATGGAGCATTTTATATAATTTTGGAAGCCGTTGCTTAATGTGTCCATAAAATTGTCTCTAGTATTCATAGTTGTTTGCAGTACCTTTTAGTTCTACTATCTGCCCAGAAGAGCATTCCAGGTGTAGTTGTTTCAATCAGAAACATATCAAACATTGCCTTATTGACAAGCCAGATGTCACTTCTAAGTAACTGATAATAACCAGAATGTAATAGCAGTTCCTGAAGCCTTTGTGACTAGTTCAAGTTTTTTAACTCTATGATTTTTGCAATAAGGAATAATACCTTTCCAGTGTTTTCAGATGACTTGGTCAGAGGCTACAGAATGCAACATTCTGTTAAATAATCGATCAGAAAAGCAAAGGTACAATAATCTAATTGGAGTGAGTAGAAATGCCCTTTACAATTAGGTAGGCTACATAGCATGTTTATTGACTTCAGTAGTAATACACAGGTCAAACAGTTGCCCACTATTGTCCCAGAATCTTTAATGATAATGTATTTCGTATGATTTTTGCAATTTATTTTCAACACATGTAATGCTGACTTTAAATACATTAAAGAGGAAGTCATTACTACTACATTAGGTATGTATTTTTCTAAACCAGCTTAGAGAATTCCAGCATCTTTTACTGGAATAACTGTGCTACCCAGCCTGCAGTTATCAGCATACTTCGCTATCCATAGCCCATTTCCACTTTTATGTCTAATAAGAATAGTCTAAAAAAGATGTCAAAGTACAGAATGCTGTGGGTCATCACTGGCAGTCTCTGTAGGGACAGAAAAGGCCCCTGAACATGTTTGCATCCCACTGCTAAACAAGTGTTTGCCCAAGGGTACAGACTGACATATTATGGTTTTAATTTGTCATGTATACCTTTTCATAAGTTTGCATACCTCTCAACCTGCTAACCCAAGAAATCTAGACAAAGACAAATATAATGGGGAGACAAAGGTCAAAAATCAAAGACAGATTTTAATTATTTCTCTTTTAAATTTAAAAAGTTGCTAGAATAAAAAGTTTTACATTAGCATGCATTTTCCAAATGAAATGTTAAACACAAATTCCTGTCATTATTTAGTGACATCAACCCCTAATGATTGCCAGAATACCATATGTTTTATGAGGAGCAAACTAAAAATATGAGGCATAAATCTGACAATTCTGTGAAAATCTAAACAGTTCAGAGGTATGGATGTTTGAGGCATTACTGTGTCACTGTATTCAGCATCAGAATATAAGAGATAATGAACTGCACTTAAACATTATAAAACATGTAGCTGATAAACTAAAAATAGTGATTTAATCTACAATATTTGTATTTCTCAGTGGCATGAAAAGATAGTTGAACTTTTTCTTTAAAACATAAAATAAGTATATACGCCTATAACTACATTCTACTGGAAAATATAGTAATTTTACATAAGATGTGAAATGTATGGCAGACACATGTAAACCTTAACTGCTATAATATGTAATTACAAAGGATCTGTGGCTGTTCTTAAGCCAGTTAGCTAGACTTGTAAAATAGCAGACAAGGAAGCTAATTATTCTGTAAATGTAAAACTCTGTACAGTCGCATTTGTGGTCTGTATGAAGAGATATAAACCAAATAGCTTATTAACTGGAAAAAGAAAGTAGAAGATCTGATCTGCAGCTTGTGACATGAGGTTTTTTTGCACCTTGTTTCTGCCTGTGTATTCTGGAAATTCAGCAATTGTAGTTTAGGGCTAAGTGCTTCTCTCAGTCATGAAGAGTTAAAGAAAGGTATAAATGTAGATATATTTTTTCTTGTAATATATTTGTTTTCTCTTTCCCTTCACAGTTTTATAGGGTCACTGTATTTTAACAGTGAACTGTACTATGAAACTCATTCTTTCTTAAATCAAATGTATTGATTCAGTTTTTAAAAGCTTGCAGCTGGATTTAATCTATTGATTGATACCGGGGTATTTATTTCTACTGTTGGATTATGTGCCTTGTGGGCCTGGAGCTAAAAGTTAAGAGGGGAGCTGTTTATCTGCAAGGGAAACAGCACAGCATTTTAAGCCTCAACTGGGAGTATCATGATTAGGGCCTATTTCAGAAATACGGGCCTCAAGCTGCAACTCCAACAGCCCCTTTTTTCCCAGCCCTTGTTTATTGCTAAATGCTAAATAGTGTCAAGTTGCTAGCATCTACCTCTAACAGATAAGACCAAACTGCTACACACTGTCATTTTTAATAATTATTTGGCTTGTTAACAAAACTGAAGCAAACTGAAACAGCTGCAGTGCTTAAAAATATTATCTGCTTTATGTGTGTGTGTGTGTGTGTGTGTGTGTGTGTGTGTGTGTGTGTGTGTGTGTGTGTGTGTGTGTGTGTGTGTGTGTGTTTGATCCAATCAGCAATGTGGATGGGGATGTAGAGTGCTAACATTCAGTGAGGATCATGATTTGTCATTCTGTAAATTCATTTAAACAATCACAGTCGCACAGTTTTTTTCTTTAACGAAATTAAATGAATGATGCACTATTTTAATGTAAGTGTAACAAAAATTGCATTTTTTTGTTCCTCACCTTTAGTTTGAAAGGGTACCAGTCTGGGGACCGGGAAACTGCTCAGAGTGACAATTAACTAGCTACCATGTGTGTGTGTGTGTGTGTGTGTGTGTGTGTGTGTGTGTGTGTGTGTGTGTGTGTGTGTGTGTGTGTGTGTGTGAATGTAAGAGATTATTTAAAATGCAGTTAGTTCAGACAGATGAGCAATGAAAGAAACCTATTCTTGAGTATGGATGGTGAAAGCCCATCCATGCACAGGACACTAGTGCATATTTCCTCTATGCTATTGAGGCCAATCTCCTCTAAAATAATTGCTTAGTGATTCATATTTTTGTGCACTTTTTACATACTTTAAATTTGTTTGGCACCAGTAGTGTGACCCAAGAGACCATAAAGCTGGTTACTGTCAGATTATAAGATATTAATATTTTTAGATAAGATATTTTAATTTATTGGTGGTCAGTGGAGTAGATGATAGCATAACAGCCCCTGAGCACTATTCTTTTTTTACAGATGAATGAATGAAAAAATAATTAGGCTTTGTTATACAGGTTTGTCAGTGGTTAGCCTGCTTCATTTGTTTGCATGAAAGTATAATGCAGATTTATTTTTAGGAAGTGTGCAATAGACTTTGTTAACATTTTATTGTTATTAATTGTAGTTTATATATATATATATATATATATATATATATATATATATGTGTGTGTGTGTGTGTGTGTGTGTGTGTGTGTGTGTGTGTTTGGCCAGAGCGTTATCGACCTTCCCCTTCCTGATGGCATATAAGTGCTTGTATACCCGTTCTTGTAGTTTCCTATCAGTCTTGCTGATATAGAATCCGGGGCAAACCGAACACTGAGCTAAATATACCACCCGGTTACTGGCACAATTGAATCTTCCTTGAATGAGATACTTCTTGTCCTTAATGGAAAATGCTGAACTCGCTTTGATGTATCTGCAGTGCCTACACATTGTTACATTTGAACATCCCAGATCTGGGAGAGGCCCCTGCATGTTTGGACTCCAGGATGTTTTTGATGTTGAGGCCCCTCCTGAAGATGACCTTAGGGGCCGATAAAACTCCAACACATATTAGACAACCCAGGTCATGAATTTTCATTTTTAGTGATTGACCAGTTAAATCGAGTCAATGGGGGGACCTGATTCCTTAAGACTAGAATGCAAGGAGTTGATGTGGCAACTAAAGCTGGAAGCCTATCATCCCCCTGGACTTAAAAGTATGCTTTCCATCAGTTGCTTCCTCAAACTGAGAAGCCTAGCGAGGTAAAACCCTCAACCCACCCCCCCCCGGAGTCTCTAAATGCCACCCAGGAACACATATATAATTTCTGTGTTTTACTATTATTTTTCTCCCTCACCTTTAACTTCATATTTATGTCCATATCAATGTTTATCTTAATATTAGTGGAACTTCTTTTTTAGTTTTAATATCTATTTATGCATATTATTTTGTTGTGGTTATTGATATTTTAGACCATTTGTATTTATATGTATCCATGGTGGTCTTCCAATTTAATATTCGAGAATGTTTTGGACAGAGGATACAAAAGGGGGGATGATTAGTGAATCATTTGAATATAGCAGCAAAAAGATAGTAAATAAAAACCACCATGGATCAGACAAGAGCTCATTGAATCCAAGGCCCCCAGCTCCCAAAAAAGGAAACTAAAGTGTTTGTCACCTATAGTAGCAATACCAAGATATAAAAAAATATAATTTTAAAAACTGGAACATCTTAAGAAGTGACAATAAGCTAAAGGATCTATTAGGAACCAGACCCAGCTTTGGATAACAAGAGAAATAAGAATTTGAAGGACATCCTTTGTAATACATCCAATTTATTTAAGGAGCCCAGGCAGTGTTCCCCTGTCTTATGTAAAAGCCTGTCCCCGCTCATCAATAAGAATGCACTTTTAAACATCCTGTTACTGGAAGGTTATACCATCTGCTGCAAGACAAGTAATATAGTTTATTTGGCTACATGTTTGTAATGCGCTACATATTATATTATGTTGGGAAGACCAACAATATAAGATAGATCAGAATTTTACAGCATTCCAATATTATTAGAAAAAAAATGATAATATAATGCTCATATACATACATTTGAACAGCACTCACATACTTTTTCAGCTTCAGGGCTGTGGTTAACGTAGTTAATTAAATAGGGAGGAGGAGACATAAGGTTGATGACATCCCTTGAATCTGAAGAATGGATCTTCTTGAAGGGCTATAGGAGCCCAGGGTTAAATGACATGGTCGGAAGCTTATCCTGGATGATTTTTGTTTTTTAATAAAAGAAGGAGTTAATCCAGCAGTGTCCTGCCATTCTTCTTTCTTTTTTGGAATTTAATATTCGGAGCACCATAGGTTTACCAGCATTTATGGCAGATAAGAACAGTAGATATCAAATTGCCGAATAATTTGGCTGTCTTTTAGCAAAATTTTTTAAAATTTTTAAAGTGTTATTATGTGTCTTTTTATAGGGAAGCCGCTAGGGGGTGCATCTGAGTTGAGCAGTGATGTATTTATAGTGAGACTAATGTTCAGTGCTGTTTGTTTTCTGAGGAAGTTGGTGCAGAGCACCGACAAAAAGCTTATTTTTAAGCTTAATAAAATTTCAGTTTGTTTTTTTCGTTCATTGGAGTTTTGTCTTACAATATAACCTGTGGAGTACAAAGATCCTTGCATCCATTTGTTTGAATCCAGGAGTTTGAAGGGGCTGGACCTGCAAGAGTGGTTTTTTTCTCTAGTTTGTTTTTTGTTCTTTGAAGTTTCAGAATGTTCCCCCAATATATTTGGCCTTGTCCAGATTTCGTGCGTTAAGAGGTTGAAAGGTATGTGCAAATAAATCACTTTATAGAACTGAGTACATCCAAACCTCTCAACTGTCCCCCATTTTGGCTCAAAGTGTTGCTCTCCCCCTAATAATCCCTCCGCAAAATGGCAAATTTGGAAGAAATCGTGGAGGGTTTACAATTAATAAGTAATTTTAATTTCAGAAATGCATGTAGATTTTGTCAGCTGCTCAGCTTAACAGTACTAATATTAAAAAAGTGTCCCTTCTTTGACAGGTTCCCAGCTGTATTGTGTGGCTATTTTATATTTTTGTATCACATTTTTTGGTCCATTCTTCATAAAATTGTGGTTTTCTGACAAATTAGTGGCAAATCATTAAAGATTGAAGTTAGAATATAATGACAGACATTTGAGTTTCAGATTTCATACTCTTCAGAAAATTCATATTAATGCAAGACCTACTATTCTATTATCTTTCTAAGTTTATAAGAGCAGTATTTAAAATTGTCCTTATTTTTGGGCCTTTGTCCCACTTCTATTTATGACTTTGTATAGATTTCTTGCTCTGAGGTTGAGAGGTATAACACGTGTCAGGGCCATCACCATCAGCCAGAGACATTTCAAATTGTAACATACCTGTTGTACCCCACTCCCCCAAGTAGTGACTCTGCATGTGTCCAAGCAAGGCAAGGAGCAGTTATGCAGTGTAAGTCATCCCCCATCCAAGGTAGGCACAAGTACTACAGTGACTTTTTATCTTTCCTTGATTTTGCAGAATGTTCTGGTTTTCTGTCATATTTTTATACTGTTAATTTATGCGTCTTCTTATTCAGAAAATCCATGTTGTTGCAGTAGCTGTTGGTGTGTGTTTAAGTAGCAATGCTTTAATGACCATCAGGTAAGCTTGTCTGAGATTATAAGATGTAAGTAAGGTTTAATAAGCATACTGTTAAAGAATTACCAACATTGAAAGCCTTTTTGCTGTTGCCCTGCAGATAATATTTACATAACTAGATAGCATATAAGCCTTAGGTATTGAAATGCATATGACAGTATTTGTAACAAAGTACAAAATTACAGTATTTTCAGAGCCTCATTACATTTGTTAGAGACTTGCAGTCATATTTGCAGGCTTTACCTGTAAACTAAACAGAATGCCAATCTATCATGTGTGGTCCATAACCTGTGGATTAATCCTTTAAGCAATTTATCTTGAGCTTGTTTCTTATTTGCTGTTCAGTTTGTACTTTGATCATGTTCTCCCCATGAAACAAGTAGATAGTTGTTGTTAGGCAGCAGGTCTTTTCTGGATAAGAAACATTTTTACAAGTTGGGGTATCACAGAGATTGCTACTTTCAGCATGTTACTTGGTACTTTTATAAAGCTGACTATAAATTATAATTAGAACTGCAGTGCAAGGAGAAGTGGTTTGTGCTGAGTGCTGCTTGTTTTTTTTATACTTGACTTTGACTGGCATTCCAGTAATGTATTTAAATAGTAATTTATTTTTTCATGCCTCACAACCTTTTTGTTTCCATCTAGATATTAAGTAAGCTGTCATGTAGCCAATGCATTTTAATATTATTTTCTTCTATGCTTCATTTTGTCTTGATTGAACTCTCATATTGACAGTTTGGCACCCAGGGCAGTGTATTTAATTAAAGTCCCAGTTTTTGTGTTTTTAGCCTAGCTCCACACCTTTCTAGTTGGTCACACCCCTTTTCTTTGGCCCCACTCATTACCTGTCTCCCGCAGCCCCCCTTTGATTTGAAGTCACCAGCTGCCACTGCTCTTTGCATGAAAAAGTGTGGGCTGAGCACAACTACAGACCAAGCAAGAAGTGAAAAAGACACAGTAACTTCATAAGAAAATTACATCTGAAATGTGATAGGACATACAGAAAAGCACTAAACACAAGCATGCACTAAATTTGCACAAAACCACATTATCATTTTTTAAATTTTATATTTTTGCCAACATTTATGCTTCATGTTTTCAGAGCTCCTTATGAATATAGAAGTTATCATTTTCCAGAAATAAGCCTATTTCTTTTCTTTTTGACAGTAAGTATTGTATTTAAAGGACATGATACCATGTCTCAGTGGTAAGAGCAATGAATTACAGCTCTGGATTCCAGTCCTGATTTCTGATCATTGCCTGTGTAGTTTGTATGTTATCCATATGTCTGCATAGGTTTTCTCTGAACATTCACGTTTCTTCCCACTTTACAAAAAGCATGCTAGCTGATTAATTAAACTAAAATTGTTCCTATTTGCATTGACCATTGCCTTTGTCACCTGAGTCATGGTTTAAAAGAGTCTATGGTCCAGCCTCATAACTGTCAACACATGTTAATTAAATACACCAAAATCAAACTTTTGATGCAGACAGATGCATGATCACCTCTGCTGGTATGTTGATGCACTTGTATTATTTGACTACAGCAGTAATTACATTATTTTTCTTCATTCATAATTCCGCTAATAGAGGACACTATGTGTACATAGACACACACACATGCGCACACACACGCACAAAACTGCGTTATGTACTGCTTATCTTTAATACATCATACTTGCTTGGAAATTATGTGCCTTTCTTTTATTTTTCATTTGCTCTGTCTTGTTATCAGTATGCAAATGCTGTTTGTGAAGTGTCCTAAATTTTGTTGTCTTACATCTTACTCAAATTAGACCTAAATATTTCTCTAATGAATTGTGTTGTAATTATTACTTAAAAAAACATGTGGTCCATTGACAGCAAGAAACACATTTTTAATATTGGCTCAGGTTTAAGTATCATAGGGTACTCTTCAAGTTCATTCTAAAGTGATTCCACAAAAAGAAACCATAAGTAATGTTTTCATACCCACAGACAAACCACAAAAAATGTCTGGAGACATCTCAGTGAGCTGCACATAACTGTCTCCTGGCAGGGTAATCAAAAGCTGGGATTAACAAATAAAGTGTCATCATTGTAACATGCTACACATGGTATGCCCCCCCCACACACACACACACACACACTATTAGCTGAACTCATTTGGAAATGCATTTTACTCAAACATCCATGAGATCAATGTTTTCTTACACTGGTGATTGACTCCATGACCTGCTTGTCTGAAAGCCACTCACCCAGCTAATCAGCATGAATGGGGTTGATGAAATGCATTAAACAAAACAAACAAGGGGGCCTGCACTCAATTAGACGATGATATCTCAATTTTGTGCTTGCGCTATGTCAGTGCTGTGCATTGCTATCAAAGAAACACACAATAAGAGTACTTCTTAATTAGTTTTGCTTTCTCCCTATTGCAAATTTTGTAAACAGTATTATACATTCCATATGCTTACTGATGTTTGTATTGCAGTGAAATGACCTTTAAAAGAACAGCAAGATTTTCTTGTAATGACCCCCTTCAAAGCACATCAGTGTACACAACTGAGAAAGCTCTAATGGTCAGAGCTACAGAACTGAATATTAATATCTCAGCAGTGCCTTATTCACAAATTATTTTATAAAAAATACTGCCTTTCTCTGACCACTATGGTAAAGTGATATACTCATATCCCCTACAAGTTGTTTGAAAAATAATGCCTTACAAATAAACTGGATAAGTCAAACTTGTCGAAAAATGCACTCACTAAAATTGTGGGAAAATTCACATAAAACATTTTGCATCCACTATGTGGAGGACCTAGTCCCCAACACCATCAAACATGGATATAAATACCATCACCATGTTCACAAAACATCAGGGAAAGAAAAACTCATCCACTAATGGTTAAACATGTCTGTCACATCCACAGTCTTGCAACACAGCTATTAAGTATAAAAAAAATAAAATAAAGGAGCTACAGTCTGATGTCTTCATTTCCTTCACTATGCTGAGGTTGGTTAGATTTTGCTGACTTGCAGATATTCTAGTACACACTGTGAAGGAAGCTGAAATACATGAGTGGCTTCAAAATGGATGCTTTCTGGATGTACAACAAATGTAGGTCTCTGCATTTAGCAGTCCCACAACCAACTACTGGAATTCCACTATCATAGTGTATCATGTCTGAATTTTGCCCAAAGCAATAATGAAATTTTAATGTCACAGCATTTGATTTTTTTTTAGCCCACATGACCATGTGTTGTGTAACTTAACCATGTGTGATTAACCTGAATTTTTAACATGAATGCATTCTATACTGCCCCCTTTTCATGTTAGGTTGTACTTTATTTCTAGAAACTAGAACTTTCCCCAGGCTACTTATATAAACGGGTACTATAAAAGTTAGAAAAAACAACATGAAAAATGTTGAAATAAGTTATTATGAGATTTGGCTTTTCTGGTTACTGTGACTACTTTTTTCCCCTAGCTAGCCTGGGGGGCACATATGGCCTTCTGATCTGCCTGGTGTGATCCTTGACCTTGATCTACTCAAATAAAAAAAAAGTTCAAATAAATAAGTGTTTGGATAATGGTATGTCTGCGTTTAGTAGTTTTACCACATAGTCACAGTATGAAACTAAAAACATTTTTTTAGCATTTGCAAATAAGAATGTTGTTTTCATTGTTAATGAATGTGGAACACACACTGACTGAGAAAACTATGGGCAATAAGAACTTGTAGACAGTCTTATCTGTGCAATGTGCTGCTCTTATTCCATATGCTCAGTCTAGTGAAATTGCTTTTTAAAGAGCTGAAGGCTTTCATTTAATTCTGATAATATAACCCATTTGGTGTGATTTGTGTTTTCTTCCTTCCATCTACTGTTATAGCAAACAGCACAGGTAAGTCATCCCTGAGATACACGTACAATCCTGTCTTGTTGTGACACAAAAGTATAAAGCTTTTCAATGACTATCACTGCAGATACTTTCTATTCATGTTCTGACACTTACATAAGCCATTCGTCAAACCCACATGCTGTTAGAGACATCATCAAGCCTTTCCTTCTCTTGTTCAGCTTGTGCTCCTTAATGGCATGTTCTCCAATTATTTCACCAGTCTTTTTCTTAAAGTCACAGTAACTTGGTTTCAAAGTGTTTCATTTGTTCTTGGACATTTTCAGTATAAGTCATTCTTATTTTATTTTGAACCCTTATGTTATTTTGCAGATTTATACTTAAATAGCACTGATAAACTAATCCAGGATCACTTTGTCAAAAACAACAAAATAAAAACCACATCAGTGAAGCATACATATTAACCAGTCTTATCTCATCATCTGGACATTGAGAATATATGGACACATGAACATACATATTCAAATCAAGCACCATTCAAAGCCTGGGCACCCAGATATACCAAACGCAGACACAAACAAGTTTGTTAAGGGGGCAAGCATCTTACACTCCTCCATGGAGAAAAGTCCCTCCATCTCTCTCCCAAAATTAATATAGCCATCTCTAAGATTACACTTATCAAGGGAGTAGTTTTGCACGATGCTAAACATTCATCTCACACTGCACACACACACACACACACACACACACACACACACACACACACACACACACACACACACACACACACACATCACTTACAACTCCAGTCACCCTTTCAAAGAAACACTCACATATCCCCTCACTCACATACACAAGCCTCTACTCATTCTTTTATTCACTCAGAGTCATATGCACACATAAAACCACATGCACACACACACACACACACACACACACACACACACACACACACACACACACACACACACAAATGCACATACACTCCTGCTCTGTAATATATATGAGCAAAACAATTTATATATAGGATAGAATTCATTTAACTGTAAGCATTCACACTCATGTCCACACTTAATTAGTACAAATACTCAGCAAAAAGACTATTGTGGAGCAGTGGACTTCAACGATCCAACCCTCAACCACTAGGGATATGACAAATAAGAAGGCACACCATTTTGCAAGGAGGGGAGCAAAGAGAAGGGATGTGGTGATTATCATAGTGCTGCTATAAGCGGGCTCATTTTGCCCACAATTTGAAAATGCTGGACATAGCTGCCTTAACTCTAAGGAAAAGTTTATGCTTAACTAAAATACCTGCATCTTCAATTGAACCTTCAGGGTGCTCTATCAGAAGTTTGGAATTTGATAGTGTGAGTCCTGAAACCCCAAGCCTTTCTGTGTTGGAGGAAAGCCTTCTAGCTTATCAGTGGAAGTAGTAAGCACTAGGTAGCCTATCTACCACAGGAGGAATGGTTTCTGGCCCAGAAATTGTAGTTTATTGGCCATTTGGGCAGTTTTTCCATCCCTTTCAACTTTCTGGTTTAAAAGCCCGTGTTTGCATGGGTTTATACTTGTTTAAGCTCCGCCTAGCAGTGACAAGCTGAGGTAAACTATTACTGGTGTCAGAAAGTCTGCTCAGTTTTTCCCTTGAATCTTGCTAGTTCTTTCTCTCTTGCACTTCAAATAGCTTAATCGCTTTGCACTTCAACAGATTTTTGTAGCAATTATTGTAGCATACCTAAGTGACATCAGCACTAGTTGTTCTTCATGGAAATAGCTCCAGTACTTAGTAGTTATGACCACCCCTACTGGCATGATTAAAGGGCAGTTCCCTGTGCTTTCTCCTATTAACCTGGTGCACTTGGGCATTCTGAGGCAGTGTAGCAACTGCCTCCTGTACACAGACAACCCTCTCCTCTTACCTCCCAACACTCAGACTTGTGAGAGATGCACTTATATCACCAAATTGGAAGCTACATACTCTCCAGCTAAGACCAGACTAGCTGGTCAAGAGGAGAAGGTGAACACCTGCACCACACCACATGGAACACATAGCCCTCCAGAATGCCCACCATCACATCTCTCACATAAAAACACTAACCACACTCCCACCTTCGTGGAGGCTCTCAATAGAAATGTACCCAAACAACAGAGACCTCCAAGACAGAAACACACTCAACCACCACAACACAGCACAAACCACAGGACACATAGCTCACCTCCACAGTGTGCCCCTCAACCTAATCCCATAAGGCTAAATACCTTGCCCAATACACTAATCATAGGTGACTCAATAGTGAGGCATATAGATGTCCCACTCACTAGGTTGAATAAGGAGAAGGTAACAGTCAGCTGTCTATCAGGTGCCAGAATCTGACACATAACACATGCACTCAGGTCACTCCACAACAAGTACAAGTATGACACTGTCACTGTCCATGTGGGTGTGAATGACCTGAGATGCATCTCCCTGGACTACATGAAAAGAGACATGGTGGAGATCTCGGATTATGTGGCCCAGGCAGGTATGACCGTAGCCCTGTGCAACATCCTATCATCACCCAGAATGATACCACAGAACAAACAAAAAAATGACTCTATATCACTAGATGGGTTGCAAACTGGCTCACAGATAGAACACACAGTGTGAAAGTAGTAGACTCCAAGTCAGACTGCTGACCAGTCATGAGTGGAGTCCCACAGGGATTAGTCCTGGGTCCTCTTCTGTTCAGCATCTACTTCTCAAAAGTCCAGGCCAACAGAAAGGGACTCTGGCTGACCAAGTTCATAGATGACTGCAAGCCGGGAGCCATTATTAACTCCGCAAGCAATGCAGACATCCTACAGAAAGGCCTCACTGAGATGAATGGCTGGTGTCAAAGCCATGGCATTAAAATATGCAAAAAAATGTAGCCATCCCTTTAGTAAAAACTCAGTTCTCACTAATTACCACATCGATGGGAGCCCACTGAACACTGAAGGCGTTATAAGAGATCTGGGGATGCAGGTTGACAGCAATCTCTACTTCGACCACCACATTGCCATTGTGGTCAGAAAGGGCACATCTCATCACCAAGGTTTTGCATCCGCAGGAAGAAGGAGGAAGTTGTCTTGCTCTTCCTCTCTGGACCAATCATTGAGTATATACCCCACGCCCCATTTGATACATGTCCTAGGATTACGGATAGATAGACTCCAGCTATTCTCTCTCTCTGTCCCACCTACTTAGAGGTGATCTTTGCTTGACTTAAGCCATGAAGGACCCAGCACTGTTAAATGCTACATCATCTAAAGAAATAATATCCTCCCCATACACATACACAGAGAGAGACCTCATCCTCATTACCACAATCAACAGAACATGCTGGAGGGACAGGTTCCTCACTCAGAGACTGCCATGCTCTGGAATAGACTTCCCATACATGTCAAGCAGAGCTCCTCACTGTCCCTCTTCAAGAGGAATCTTGATGAGTGAGTGAGTGAGTAATAGAAAGTGCACCCCGGGGATTACTCCAGTGGCTCTACTTGATAGAGGCACCGGGAACTAATGTCAGGCGGCACGATGCCAGGGCACCTCTAGGGGCTAGGCTTGTAAAGGCTCTAAGGCCATTAGCCTAGTACACACCTATGAACCTATGAACTAGGAAAACATAAGTGCAGTTAAGCAGAAGTAACAGTAAACCATGGAAGTCACTGTTAACATTTCTAAAACCCTTTTGCATCCCCCATGGTAGTGGATTACGCCTCTCACAGCCCCACTACTTGCACATACTAACTACAAGCTTGCCGTTCCTGAGAGAAAAGGGAATTGCCCATGATATAACACTTTTGGATTTATAGTTCCCTATAATTATAGGTAACATTTTGTATTTCTGAGGATTGCACTTACAGTCCTCAAATTTATAACAGGAATCCACCCACCTTCAGCATTATGAGAAGTAGATTGATGCCTTTTTACATTGAACTGAAAAAGAGATTAACTGACCCTTTTTTCAGTAAACATGATGAAGACACACACACACACACACACACACACACACACACACACACACACACACACACACACACACACACACATTGGGCCTGACTAAATGTTTCATCTCTACAGAAAATTATTATACCAAATGGAACTTCCAGCCATAAAGAAAACTGAAGAAAAGTAGTCTGTAGAAATTAGAATAAACCTTGATTATTGTGATGATGTGAATTATTGCCAACTATGCTAAGAGATGTAAGGCAGTGGATGTGTAATATATGCCAGCATTGCTAGCTGTAGTTTTGTAAATAATTATATATGATTTGTATATCAAACCGATTAGTCCAGGTGCTTGTGTTAAAAATGTATTTGTAAAGCTGCTTGTGTTAAAAATGTACCAACAGTGGGTCCTCCTGGATAGAAAAGACAGACTGTATTGTAACTGTTAAAATGAATATACTGTAACAGAGGATACTGGAACAAAAGGGGTTAATCTCAGTCCAGCTAACTTTAAAAAATAGTCTGAAATTAAATTACCTGGTTTAGGCCATAACGATTATATTTTACAGTTCAGATTGCTGCCAGAGACAAAATGTCTGTGAAAACCAGGAATAGAAATCCTACTGTATTGTCCTTAGGGGTGAACTAATTGCTACCTTGGAAGGGTGGACATTTCTGAAATGGTTTTATAGCTTCCAATTGCTATAACACATCTTAGCAAAGCTCTATGTGTGTGTATTATGACACATAAGTGCTAGATTCTGGTAAAGGGGGTAGTGTGGGAACCAGAAGTCAGATGACCAGATGTGTGTGATGTCATTCTGTAAGCCAGCACTGAAATGATGTTTAAATACTAGATTTATTTATTATTTTTATTTTACATTTGTTGACCGGGCTAGTCCAACTGGATATATGTCCATTTTCAGTGGAGGCCCGAGGAGAAAAGCTCCAACAAACACAAAAAAAAAACCACAATATCATTTATAATATGAGACATTTACAAATACAGCTAAATTTACAGATACTCATCTCATTCATTACATTTTGTTGCATTTCAGTAAACAGGAATCATGGTACATTTCAGCTATGGTTATATAGATGAGACAGAAGTCTCAGAGCAGTCTGTTTTTGAAACCTGACAAAGAAGAACCACTCAACCCATGTCATCTTGCTTTGCTCTAGTAAATGAAGTAGGGGACAGTATTCTTTAGATCAGTCATGAAAATATAGTGACATTAATTATTATTTTTCTGTATCTGTATGAATTTTTCCATCTGTGTTATTATTATTTCTTGTGGCTGAAACTCTGATGTTTATTGTAAAAAGATATTTAGTAGTTTCATGTCCTTTTATTATTTATTAAATATATTTAAACTTTTCATTATGGCTGGTCTTTGAGACAATATGTTAACCAGTGAGAGTACTTATAACTTATATTTATTTGGTAACACTGTGGCCACTCCTGAAAGCCTTGCTGCATTGGTCAAACACTATCATTTGTATTAGTATTAATTTTACTCGGTATATTTGGATAGCTTGGTAAGAGCCTTAGAGTAGCTGACTTTGGTATCTACCTTATAGTCTGGGCAGAGAGGGCATAGCTGATAAATCTGTGCCAGCCTTTCTGGCATTCTCATGTGTGTGTGTGTGTGTGTGTGTGTGTGTGTGTGTGTGTGTGTGTGTGTGTGTGTGTGTGTGTGTGTGTGTGTGTGTGTCAGAAAATCAAGTCTCAAAGGGTGTCTGTGTCAGCTACTTGGAGAAGGGACACAGAGCACTGGTTTCACAGAGAGGGTGGTTGAGGACTTAACTTGGAACACTCAGCTGAGGACTTGACTCTACAGCTGTGGTCAGTGTGGTGTCTTATTTGAGGCCTGATGAGAGAGAGAAACCCAGTCCCAGGAGGGGGATGTGTTCCCTGTGTGCTCTTAAGGGAAATCATGCTTGGTGCAGAAAGCTGCATCTGGAAATATTGTGTGTATCTATTTTCTTCAAAGCGAATGTCCCTCACTGGTGTCATTGATGAGGATTGAGACTCCTTGATCACTGGCCCAGAGGATGGATGTCACAGTGGTATTCAGCAAGTGGACTGAACATATACTTTTCTTATTAATGTATTCCATATAAATTATTTTGCACAAAAATGCAGCATAAGTACACAGATATGCAAAAGCATATTTTTTACATATGAATACACATTTGTATAAAACTTTATTTGCATAAAGATATTTTATGACTTTTCCTTAAAAACATTTGCCAAGGGATATCCTGTCGACATTTCAAAATGAGCACATTTTTGAAACACTGTGTTCAGGTTTCCCTGGTATCAACACTGCTGTTTCATAAAAAGTAAAAAATCTCAAGTCAAACATATTATTTAAAGTAATCAGCATTTACAATTCTGCAGTTTGAAACCCTAGAATTTCTGTTATTATGTAATGTGACTATGCAGACTGTGAAGTTCCTTCTCTGGACCAGTGATCAAGGAGACTCCATCCTCACCACGGACACTAGTGGGGAACTTTCTCTTTGAGAGAAATAGACACACACACAATATTTTCAGATGCAGCTCTCTGCACAAAGCAAAATTTCCCTTAAGAGCACACTGGGAACATAATCTAGTCCTGGGGCTGGACACTCTCTCTCTCCCGCTCTTGCTCTCTCTTTCAGGCCCCAAATAAGAATCCACACTGACTGCTAAGGAGCTCTGGGTCCCTGTTCCAACTAGCTGACACACACACACGCACACACGCACACACACACACACACACACACACACACACACACACATACTCTTTGACATTTGATTTTCACATACACACATACCTAGGAAAGGCTGGCGCAGATTTACCAGCTATGCCTCCTCTGTCCAGACCTATAAGGTAGATTTACTGCTACCAGCCAGTTACTCAAAGGCTCTTAACAGGGTATCCAACTATACTGTGTGAAATTAATACTAATGGTAATGCTGACCAAACAGCAAGACTTTCAGGAGTGGCCACAGTCTCACCAAATAAAGTATTCTTAAAGGTTAAAATATTTTCTAAAAGATCAGCCACAAGCAAAAGTTTAAATATATTTAATAATAAATAATAAAAGGACATGAAAATACTGAATATCTATTTGTAATAAATACTAGAGTTTCAGTCACAGGAAATATTAAAACTAACACAGATGGAAAGGTTCACATAGATGCAAAAAAACAATACTTAACTTGTTGTTGTTGTGTCTTTCGGCTTTTTCCCGGTTAGGGGTCACCACAGCAGAACTCCGGTCTGTTAATGACTGGTAGTTGATGTTTACATGCCGAGTTACCAGCCCTGATGCACAACCTTCAACGAAAGTACGCCCATTCATGCATGTCTCCATGCAGAAGACGCTCTAGCTGAGAATCGAACCGGACAGCGTCTTACTGTGAGGCGACAACGCTACCGCAACACCACCACCGCTAATCTCACTATATTTCCCTGACTGATTAAAGAATTACTGTTCCCCAGTTCACTCACTAGAGCAAAGCAAGATGATGTAGATGAGTGGTCCTTCTTGTCAGGTTTTAAAAACAGACTGCCCTGGGACTTCTGTCTCATCTAGTGTTAAAACATTATTCCAATGCTGGATTACAGAATGACATTACATACACCTGGTCATCTGACTTCTTGTTCCCACACTACCCCCTTTACTAGAAGTTGAGCCAGAATCGTGTACATATGTGTCACCATACACACACATAGAGCTTTATTAAGATGTGTTACAGAATCCGGAAGCTGTAAAACATTTGTAACACTTCCACTCTTCCTACAGAGCTACTAAACCAGGCTTCTCACTGACATTTTGTCTCTGGCTGCAGTCAGACCTATGAGACACAATCTTTATGGCCTAAACCAGATAATTTAATTTCAGACTATTTTTCAAAGTTAGCTGGATTAAGATTAACTTCTTCTCTTCCAGTATCCTCTGTTAGAATATATTCATTTCAACCATTACAATACAGTCTGGAATACAGGTGCATTTCCTTTCTGTCCAGCAGGGCCCACCGTTGGTACATTTTTAACACAAACAACTTTACAAATACATTTACAGTACAAATACATGTACAAATCAGTTTGATATATAAAATGACATATAATTCTTTACAAAACTCCAGCTAGCTATGCTGGCACTACCTCACATCATCATATCTCTCCCCCCTTTGAAGATTCAAGCTAGCTGGACAAGACATGAACCTGTCTAGGAACACATTAACTCATACCCTGTCTTGAGAGCCCATCTACATTGGCATTGATGACCCCACAATAGTGCTGCACTGTCATATCATATGCCTGCAACCCTAAGCTCCATCTTAATAACTTGGTATTTTGCTGGCTGGCTTGATGTTGCCATGTTAAGGGATTGAGGTCTGTACCCACAGTGAATTTCCATCTTTACAGATAGGGCTGAAATTTCTGCAGTGCCCATACTATGGCTAGACATTCTTTTTCTACAGCTGCATAATATTCCTCCCTAGGTTTGAGCCTACAGCTGAGATATCCAACTGGGTGCTGTTTTCCCTCTGAGAAAACCTGGCTGAGTATAGCCCCCACCCCATGGATTGAAGCACCCACCTGCACAACAAATTCTTTGCTGTAATCCAGACTGGCTAATGCAGGGGATCCTCCCAAACCCCTTTAAGCATTTGGAATGTCTGATCACAGGGTGGGGTCCACACTGGTCTGTTTTTTCCTTGTCCTGTGAGGGGAGCAGCTATTGTACTATAATTAGGAACGAATTTCTGTGGTACCCCACTGTCCCCAAGAATGCCCTCACCTGATTTTTGGTAACAGGGGCAGGCCATGCCTGAATAGCTTTCTCTTTGGCATGTTCTGGCCTGATCTTACCACTCCAACTCTATGTTCCAGGTAGGAGACATCTGCCATACACACCTGACACTTACTGGGCTTAATGGTCAACCCTGCCCTTTGCAGTCTGCCCAGGACCTCCCTGACATGCTGAAGGTGCTCATACCAGGAATGGCTTTAGATAGCAATATCATCTAGGTAAGCAAGAACATAATCTCCTGCTTCTACTAGGATAAGATCTACCAGCCTCTGGAAGATTGTTGTGGCATTTTTCATCCCAAAGGGCATCTTCGTGAACTCATATAAACTGAAAGGAGTCACAAAAGCTGACCTCTCTAGTGGTGAGAGTCAAAGGCAACTGCAAGCCTTTAGTCAGATCAAGAGTGGTCAGATACTTAGCCCCACCCAGCTGCTGTAAGGCTTCATCTGTCCTAGTCATGGGGTAAGCATCTGACTCTGTGTGATTATTTAGTTTTCTGTAGTCCACACAGAACCTGCTGCTGCCATCTTTCTTTGGTACCAGCACTACTGGGGAGGCCCAGGGACTGCTGGATCCCTGGATTACCCCCAGTTCTAACATTTCCTGTGTATCCTCCCTCAGAGTCTGTCTGACTTGCTCAGGCACCATGTAAGGGGCCTGCTTGATAGGCCTTTAGGGGTCTGTATCCATATGATGCTGTACCAGGTGAGTGCACCCAGATTGTTAAGTGAACATGCCCCCAAACCCCTGTAACACTGTTAGGATTTCTCAAACCTGGGTAGGGGATAGCCTCTTGGGCTTTGCTACCCCTTGCACTGAGATGTCAGTCACACAGCACAAGGGCCTCCTTATCATGGTAAGGCTTCATCATGTTAACATTGTGCAATTTGTGTCCCTGCCTCCTGCCTAGCAGGTTTACCATGTAGTTAACATCACTGGCCTTACTTACCACTTCAGAGGGTCTTTCCCAAGCTGCTTGCAGCTTATTGTGTCTGACAGGAATGAGCACCATAACCTGCTGTCCCACAACATACTGTCGGGCTCAGGCACTCCTGTCATACCAGAACTTTCTCTGCAGTTGGGCTACTACCAGGTTCTCCTGGGCCAATCCCATGAGCTCCCTAAGCCTTATCCTGAGGTTTAGGACATAAGCCACAACCGACTCCTTGTGAGAGTCACACTCACTCGCCCACTCATCACAAATCAAATTCAAAAGCCCCCTCACCCAATGTCCATATAGCAACTCAAAGGATGAAAAACCTGTGGATTCCTGGGGTACCTCTCTGTATGCAAACAACATATGGAGCAAATATTTGTCCCACTCTCTCTCTTAAACTGGTTTGCAAGTGCCCATAGCATGATCTTTAGTGTAGAATTTAATCTCTCCACAAGACCATTAGTCTGAGGGTGGTAGGGGGTGGTCTTTAGGTACTTCACCCCAAAGCATTCCCACAGAGAAGCTGGCAGGTCTGACATGTAAATGGCACCTCTGTCAGTCAGCCTTTCTCTCAGGAAACCTACCCTACTGAAAATCTCTAACAAAGCAATTGCTACCTTCTCTGCCTCAATGGAGGACAGATCTACCACCTCAGGGTATCTAGTGGCATAATCTACTACCACAAGTATATACTTCTTCCCTGTGGAACTTGGGGTACTCAGAGATCCCACAATATCCATATCTACCCTCAGAAATGGTTCCTTAATCACAGCAAAGGCATCAAAGGAGCTTTGATCTTGTCTCTTGCCTTGGCTACTTTTTGGCACTGCTCACAGGTCCTTCAGTACCCTGCTACATTGCTTGCAATCCGAAGCCAATAAAAGTTCTGTATATTATGTCTCTTTGTATGCTTTATGCCCATATGACCTGCAAAAGGAATGTCATGGGCTATGGCTAGAAGCACCAGACAGTAGGCTCTGGGCACCACCAACCACTCTATTACCTCACCCTCTAGCCCTCCCTCAGGGGTCCACTCTCTGTACAGTAACCCTTTGTTCCAGTACACAGACTTCCCCTTTCCTTCAGACTCAGGTGCCTCCTTAGCTACCTCCCTCAAGCCTCTTAATGTAGGGTCTGAGACCTGAGCCTGTCTCAACTCTACCTTTGTGACCTTTCCCACCTCCTGTTTCATAGGAAGTCTGGTATCTTCTGACAGCGGTGTCTCACTGTCAGCCTGGGTACTACTACTCACCTCTGCCCTTGCAGTCACCCTGTTCAAGGGAATATTAGTACCTACCAGCAGCTGTGGCTCATCTTCAGGCTAACTGCTACAGGGTAGCTCCATCCCTGAAATAGCCAGATCACCAGCCACAGCTTCAGGTGTGGGGTCTGTCTGGTTCTCCCCCAGGCAACTATAACCACATCCCTATCTTCAAGCCTGACTGTGTGTCACTGCATGCACACAAGGTACTGCATTATCAAAATTATTCCCTATCAATACATGTGCAGGGATATCCTCAAACACACCCACATGCTTGCTTCATTTTCCACCCTCCCAGTCAAGGTGAACCCTGGCCAAAGGTATTTGGAATGGGGTCCCTCCTAAAGTTCTGGCTGGTGTGGAATGTCCCAAGCAAGTACTGCTCCCCTTTAACTATTGCAGGCTTTACAATGGTAATGTCAGAGGTTGTGTCTCTCCTAACAGTAGCCTATTTTCCATCCACTAAGATAGGTTATATACGCCAGTGATAGTTTGGTACCCCTGTATTTTTCCAGACAACGTATTACTTGCATTCTGTTACCACTTGATAGCTCCCTCATCTTTTGTTCTCCACCTTGCTTCAGTGGACAGCTGTACATTACATGGCCCAACTGGTTACATTTAAAAATCTAACCCTTCATCCTGGCTGTGTACCTTAACTAGTGGTTTCACCTGTTGCTAGTGGACTCTGTTGGGGTGGTTTAGGCTGCCCACCATAGGTTCCCTTATATCCATGTGCAGCACAGGATATTGCCTTCTTTTGCAATGGTTCCCTCCTTGCTAAGTAGAGATCCCCTTTTCTCCTCAGCTCATCTGCAGAGTTATACTCCTGGTCTGGCAACCAGATTCTCATGTCCTCAGGCAAAGGGCTAAGGACTTTTTCCCTCACCAAAAGCTCTGCCAGCCTTTCAAAAGTGGTGACCTGACACCCACTCATCTACCTATGGAAATAAATGCCTAACTCAGCAATATAATCACATACACTCTCTATGCTCATGAAACTTTTTTCTGTAAGCTTTAGGTACTAACTTAAAACATTCCAATAAACATTATCATAGTTTAAACAGTCAGTATCAGACAATTTAGAAACAGCAGTTACAGCTTTGCCATGGAGTAAGGTGGTCAGGAACCATACCCAGCTCCCTTGGTCAGCATTATAGTGTTTACATACTCTTTCAAATACAGTGATAAAACTATAAACTGTAAACTGTGGAAGAAATTTACTGACCTTCATTGCTTCTGGGGTTCAGTTATTCCCTTCCCCAATACCTCCATGTCCCTGACAAAGGGTCAGCATCTCCCTCTCATGTTGCCAATATTTTTCATTTTCGTTGGCCTCCAAATGCTGCAGTGTCTTATTGTCTTCAGCCTTCAAACACCTCAGTCTTCAGCCTTCAAGCACCTCAGTCTCTCTGCTGATTCTAATTCCATATGTCTTGCCTTCCGCAGTCTATCCTCTGATTCTAATTTCAAACATTTGGCCTCGAGTTCAAGTCTCTTTAACTCCAGATGAATTTTTAAATTCTCTGAGGAAAAGGTAAACTGTCCTGTTTCTGAGGGCTGCACATCCCCATCAACAGACTGGTTGTCTTCCTGGTTGCTGGTCCATGCTGCAGCTGTGATTAAGGCTGAAATCATTTCCTATTTAGTCAGGTTGGCATGCAGTAGTCCTATGGCTTCACACACCTTGGCCAACTGCTTTTTTGTCAGCTTGCCATAATAATCTGCTGACATCTTTGCCTGCTTTTCCTGACTAAACCAAACTAACAAAAAATACGTAAAACTATTGTGAAAAGGAAGCTCTGTATGTTTACCTTGTGACTTCTAAGAGTACACAGACCTTCAGTGACAACTGTGTATAGGCTACAGAAGTTCAATTAATATCCCACTGCTGCCACCAATATATGACATCTCTTCTCTGTGTCAGTGATCAAGGAGTCTCAATCCTCACCACAGACACTGGTGGGAAATGTTCACTTTGAGAGAAATAGACACACAGTATTTTCAGATGCAGCTCTCTGCACCAAGCAAAATTTCCCTTAAGAGCACACAAGAAACACACTTCAGTCCTGGGACTGGACTATCTCTTTCTCTTCAGACCCCAAATAAGAATTCACACTTACCACTAAGGAGCTCTGTGTCCCTGTTCCAAGTAACTAACACACACACTAAGACACACTCACACACACACTAACACACACTAACTCACACACACTAACTCACACACACTAACTCACACACACACACACACACACACACACACACACACACACACACACACACACACACACACACACACACTCCTGGGAAAAGCTGACACAGATCTGCCCAGACTAATAAGGTAGATTCACTGCCAACAGCCAGTTACTCGAAGGCTCTTAACAGGGTATCTAATTATACTGCATGAAATTAATACTAATACCAATGGTTATGTTGACCAAACAGCAAGATTTTCAGGAGCGGCCACAGTGTCACCAATAAATATAAATATTCTCAAAGGTTAAAATATTTTCTAAAAAAACAGCCACAATAAAAAGTTTAAATATATTTAATAATAAAAAATAAAAGAACATGAACATACTGAAATCTATTTACAATAAATATCAGAGTTTCAGACACAGGAAATATTAAAAATAACACAGAGGGAAAGTTTCACACAGCTAGAGAAAAACAATACTTAACTAATCTCACTATATTTTTCTGGCTGATTAAAGAATTACTGTTCCCTAGTTCACTTACTAGAGTAAGGCAAGATGATATAGGTGAGTGGTCCTTCTTGTCAGATTTTAAAAACAGACTGCCCTGAGACTTCTATCTCATCTAGTATTAAAATATTATTTCAGTGCTGGATTACAGAAGGACATCACAAAGCAGAATCTTGCACACGTGTCAACATGCACACACATAGAGATTTGCTAAGATGTGTTACAGCATTTGGAAGCTGTAAAACAATTTTAACACTTCCACTCTTCCTACAGAGCTACTAAGCCAGGCTTCTCACAGACATTTGTCTCCAACTGCAATCAGACCTGTGAGATACAATCTTTATGGCCTAAACCAGGTAACTTAATTTCAGACTATTTTCAAAGTTAGCTGGACTGAGATTAACCTCTGCTCTTCCAGTATCCTCTGTTACAATATATTCATTTCAACAGTTACAATACAGTCTGACACACTGGTGTATTTCTTTTCTGTCCAGCAGGACCCACTATTGGTACATTTTTAACCCAAGCAACTTTACAAATATATTTTCAACACAAGCACCTGTATAAACCAGTTTGATGTACAAATGACATATAATTCTTTACAAAACTCCAACTAGCTATGCTGGCACTACCTCACATTATCACACAGATAGACACACACATACACACACACACACACACACACACACACACACACACACACACACACACACACACACACACACACACACACACACACACACATATTATGATACACCATCTTCAGATTATTTTGTCTGGTGGTTGGTTAGGCTGAGTAACCACGAGTTATTCTTTTATGTAACCAAGCCATTTATGTAAGGCTTACTTAGTTTTTTATTTTTTTCTCCAGGAGTAATATTTTTGTTTTGGGGCTAATCATGATGTCTCATGAGATCATGGGCTATGGGTTCAGTTTATTTTGTATACCTAACACCTAACAACAAGCAGCACTACAATGTTGTACTGAAGCTACATCCTATAGATGGGATCTACCCATAGGATGCATAAGTGGGCAGCTGATGTAATGACATACTCTGCACATTGCAGCAAGTTCTAAATGACACATCAAAATGGTACTGACTGCATTAAAAACAGCAGTGCCAATGTAAAGTGTTCAACTTTCACACCATCCCTTCTCATCTTTCCTGTTACCAAGCAAATTACTTAGAAATTTCAAGATGTCTAGTGGTGAGTCCATGACCTCTGACATTCTTCAGTGAGAGTGGCTGTTCCTGAAAATTATACTTACCCTAAACCATACTCAGCTCTTCTCCAGTCTCATGCCAGTTTGATATAATACCCAGCAGCACTTCAACCATCTTTAGATCACCACACTTGGCTGTCATGTGATGGTTTTAAAATGAGTTCATGCATGTCCTCATTCAGAAGTGACAGATATCAATGCCATGATGGCATTGCTATCAGACCTTACACCAGACCAAGACCTGTGAAGGGAGCTAGAATTAACATATTGCCTGATATTAAAGGGATGGCAGTAGTTACTGGGAATGGTCTAGAGGGCACCTGTAATGAAACGTATGGGAAGTGTTGACCTTAGAAACTATGGATATGTTAGAAGGTGGAAGAAGAATGATCGAGTGGCAGTAGACACCAGGGTGGGGGTTCTACATATCTTACATGATGATGAGGATGAATTGTGGGAAGTGAACCTCACTTCCTGTGCCAAGGAAAGATGTCTGCCATCTGCCTTCTTGCCCTGGATGACAAAATGATCTGTTGACCTGGTTGCAAAAAGTGTATCCACTGGGCATCGTGTTAGATCTGGCTATTGCAATATGCAGGACTAGTGCCCTGGCTTGCATGGATGTAATATGTCATGCCATAAGGCACACTTCATTAGCTTTTAAGTAATAGAATGCTCTGCCTTGCGTGCCAACCCATAGTAATTTATATTCCCTGTTCTTTCATATGACACGTTACTTTAGTCATTTTAAGGGACAATAAAGAGTGTATTTTAAAGCCTGCTGATAATGTGAATTTGGTCAGGTATGCACAAGTCTTTAAAGATTCTCTTGTTTGAGTATGCTGTCAATATTCTCAGCAGTTGAAGGATACTCTGACTGAGCTAACAAAAACAAATCTTGTGCAATAGAACAATACTGCAAATGGTAAAACATAAAACAAGAATAAAACATGTGCTCTGACTTAAACAGTTACTTTTAAGAAACAAACACAGAGCTGTATGCAAATAAAATGGTATTTTTCTTATCTGGTATAAAGTACTCCAGAAAGACTTCAAATGGGATCAAAAACTACAGCACAATCTTCTAGGTCCTACCTGCTTTTGAATCTCTTAATGCACCACTGGAAGGGGAATATGATAATCAAACCTATCTATTAGTTTCTCCTTTTCTCAATCAGAAGATCACAAAGAAACTTTCTAACACCACAGACTTGAGGGCATCTATCATCTGGCTGTGAGGAGACAGCCTTGCCCTAGAATTATTATTCTCCAAACATGTAACCTTTTAGGTAGGTGAGCAAACATAATGCAGTATGTGAAACTAATGATGAACTGTGCCAGCTACTTATTTTTATTAGTCATCCATTGCTTCACCTCTCTTTACATAAAAGAGAGTATCTTTACATCATCTCTGAATATTCCAAGCACTTAAGTTTGTCTACCCACCTACTCCTACAAAAAAAAATAATGTTTTATAAAAAGATTACATATAAACATAAATGCCAGAATAATGGTGTACAAGATCAGTACATTTCTTCTTTGATGCTGCAGATGTAAAAGAATAAAACATTTCACAAGTTTATTTATTTATTTAAAAGAATGGAAGAACCTCTTCTAGAAGTCATCTGATACATGTTTAGATCAAAACAGTTGGTAAGATGCTAAAGTGAAAACCACAGCTCTTCAGTGTTGCATTGCTTTAAACGGCACGCTGTAAAGAGATAGAAAGAAAAACGGCAGTCAGTTATGCATGTTTCTTGAAATGTTTACTTCATAACTGTTGCACCTCAATGCCCTGGTCTCATTTTCATAAGCGCTGTGTGATTTGTATAGCAGCACATTCCTACAGTATTTGAGACATACAACTTGTACTGAAAAAGAAAATAGTGACCACAAAGGACTTTTTATAGGAACAAATGGCTGTCCTACTGTTGGGAAATGCACAGCCTACTGGAAGGGGGGTGCTCTGCAAGCATCCAATTCATATCTGATAGAGAACCCTGTTAATAGGCTCTTTTTAGTAGTGGACTGGACACCGTTTGGTAAATTATTTACCACTGGTCACACACATTGATTTCCTCATCATTTATGTAAAAATACCACACTCTTTACTACTCCTCCCATAAGACCAGGAGGGTAAAAAGAGCCTGTTACAAGTGGGTAACCTCCTCCGATATTGTGATGATAAAAAAGAAGGATAAACATGGATCAACCACAAATAGGGATGCAATACACAATCTTTTTAGTCCATAGACTACCAAGGAATAAATACAATGCAGCAATCCTACAAGACAAATTGCCACTTCCAAAACCTAAAACTACTTCCTTTCTAGTCCCAAGATATTCAGTTGATGACTTAACCAGCTACTGGTTGGGGGAGTGCATCCATCAGGCCTCATCTTCAGGTCACTGCATCTTTCACTGTATAGTCCCATGTGGATAATATAAAACAGTTTAATAAACAATTCTCTGAGGTTATTTTCAGTATTACTAGCAACATACAACTCCACTCAAACTTCTGAAATATCACTAACAGAAAGAAGTGAAGTAGCTGTTTGTGAGATCCTTCCAGTTTTAGCCTGTCAGCATTAAACTATCTGCAAACAAATAATGAAAGTGAAAAACAAAGGATCTCATATAGATATCAAAATGTCTTTGGAAAGTATAAACTTAGCTACAAACTCAGTTGCCAAACATTTACTACAGATAACAGATCAGTGCTTGCCTTGACAGTAACCCCAGGATCTGTTACTAGACATCAGCGGTGATGGAAGCTGTCAGTTTAAAGAAAGAGGCCTTCTTTAAAGTATTATTTTACTGAGGGGAGGTTTGTTGATTTGAAGTGAAGTCTACCAACATCACAGGATGATAGCAAATGAGGTAATCAGTGAAGTGACAGCCTGCTTGTAGGAGAAGCATGGCAAGGCATAGAGGCTCTAGTAAACCAAACAATGATTTAGGGGCTGCAAGTCACTGCCTTTGTTGTTTTCAGCAGCAGTAAAGAAATACAGAGTTTCAGTGGAAGCATTCTTGGGAGAATGCAGGAAAATTTTGAGAATGTCCAAAACTTGGTGGAAAACACTCCATTGAGGAGGCTGTGCTAGAAATAACTGGTGAGATTGGCTCTTTCTGTAGATGAGGTCATCATGGCAATTAAACATTTTTATACTGGCATGCAAATGGTGTAGGTACTGGACGTAATTAATTTGCATTTTGACAACTGTACTGAAGCTTGAAACAGTACTGCTCTGGATTAATAAAAATTAGGTAGTGGTCACCATTTTTAGAAGCAGTAGGTTCCATTTAAATAGGGATCATGCTCTTTAGCCTTCTTGGATAAACATACACCAAGATGTTATATAGGAGACATTATCCAATAGCACAGCCTCTGTTTCAGGAAGATTTCATTATGAGTGTAGAAAACTGTTTGTACAGATGCTGGAGGGCTTATGAGAGTTTTCCCCTAGTGCATTCTTGGCATTGACAAATATGTATCAGGTGGATATAGGATCCTCCCACACTTTTATTGTGTCTCCTCTCCTGTTCCTGATTTTCTTAGACAAGATATTAAGGTAGCAAGCTACTGCTAAAGTTTGGAGAGTATCTACTTTGGTGACATGGGCTGCATCTTTGCTTTTTGAAGTTGATAGCTTCATAGATTTAAAATGTGCTCTTCAGAATGCAAAGAAGCTGTTTACTAACAGCTGTGAAATATCTGGCATGACAACCAGTACCTCCAATCAAAGGTTATCATTATCTCCTGAAAAAGAGTGGCTTGCTTTCTGCAGTGAGACATGAGGGGGGAGCAGCTACCACCAATGAATATATATTTAACTGTTTCTGGAGTCTTGTTATGGGTGTGGATACAGAGGATTGTGAGATTCATCAGAATATGAGCGCAAAAGTGAACCCCAACTGACATTCTGCTACACTGTGGTGGTGAAAAAAAAGAGATGAGCTATTGGACAAAGTTTTCCTATTAGTGGTCAGTTGGTGTCTTCATTATCTTCTGTTGTTAGAAGCTTTGGGTACTGACTGAAAAACTGCAATTTGTGGTATAACAGTGAAAATGAACTTCCATTACAGGGTTGCTGGGCTGTCTCTTCGTGACAGTATGAGGAGTTCAACAACAAGGGAAGATCTCAAAGTAGAGCTACAGATTCTCCTGGTTGAAAGATTTCATTTTAGGTACTTTGAACACCTAGTGAAGACATCCGCAGTCTCCTCACATGGGAAGTGTGGCAGGCTGACTTTCTGAGAGCAGACCCTGGGGTAAGAAGATATGCCTAACATGTTACATATCTCAGCTTGCCTGGCAATGGCTGTGGATCCTAAAAGATGAGCTAGGGACTATAGCAGGGAATAAAGAAGTCTGGTCTGCTGCATTTAGCTTGCATCGCCTGCATCCATCACCTGAAAAACTAGTTGGATGGAAAGACTGTGTATCATGCTAGCACTGTGGAAGGAAGAAAAAACTGGGTTGTATCCAAAAAAAATTGTGATTCAGCAAAAGGCTACAGTGTTAAGTGTTATACTATGCAAGAGGTTTCTGTTTCAGAAAACATCTCAGAAGATATTACTGTCTACCACAAGCTATTGTGGCTTAGTACTATTATAAAGAGCATGGCTGAAGTAATCATATGATTCCTGAAAACATTAATGAAAAACATCAGTCTTTAACTAAAACAAATCTAAGCAAATCATGCCAACATTTTGAAGGTTATCTATGCAGACAGTGAGCTGAGATTTAAATTAAACCACCTTTTATGATATTACAGTCTCTAGTATTTTAGTTCTACATTGACTTACAATGAAAATACTCTAAATGCCTGATTCCTTTGGTCATTTGTTGGGAGGGAGTTATTATTTTGTTTTGTCTTTTTACACTGCCTTTCATATCATGTTATAATGTTCTGCAAGAATGTCCACCTGATTTGCTGATCTGAGACCTGACAACGAGGTACAGAAAAGCATAATAGTCAATCTTACACTTAACCACACTTATGAATTTAGCACTCCTAAGCTTCTGAACAGACTGGATCAATCCCATCCCTAACTGTATTTGGAATCAATACAGTAGATAACATAAATGTGACTGCAGAAAAACAACTATCCTGGCTGTCCTGCTTGTGGAGCAATACCTCTCAGCTGCCCCTCCAATAATATTCTCTTAAACTACCATGTATCCCAAGACTTTGTGGGCTTACAGTTCAGTGCAAGCTCAAGTAACCTGTTCCATTTATTCACTGGTCTTTATATGAACAAAACTGGTTTCTAATGTCTAGGTTGAACTTTGTTACTTAATCTGGTAGGCATGGCCCCTTGATCCTCTGCCTTTGTCTTCCCTTTTGAACTGTATGGCATCATAGTGCGCCTTAAATGTCTTGTATATCCATTTTTACTATCCCTACTCTCCCACCCCCATTAACAAGTTTCTTGTTCCTACCCACCTGTCCAGTTATGCTGCTGTTTCTTTGTTCCACTAATCACTGTTCTTTACTGTTTAACTCAGCATGCTGTAAACATTTATTCCTAAATATTTCACTCTGTGCAGCTTCAGTGGGAGCTACCACTTTCCTTGTGTGTTATCCCAAGGCACCAGTACTGTTTTCATTTTATGGTACTTTAAACCTCCCTACCCCCAAACCATTTAAACTCATCCAAAATCAAGAGCTGACCTACTTCGACATTCATCATCAAGGACATACGATCAGTCACAAATAAATTTAAAAAAAAATTTTCCATCCTCTATCTCTTTTAAAATGCCCATTACTGTTGTAGCCAGAACCTCAGGCACCTACAGAAGGACAGAGGATAATCTTGCCTGCTGATCCTTTCTGACCTAATTTTTCTCTGTCTTACTCCCCTCACAGCCAGTCTGATAATTGGCTCTTCATGCAATGCTCTTACCCTATTTATCCACCTATCCCAGACATTAATCTGTGCCATCATCTTGTTTATAAACCCCATAAATTGGTGAATCAGAAGTTTTTCTAACATCTGTCAGTTCCATTCTACTACGTTTAATACCAATTTTCTCCAATCTGTCCTAAATCTACCACCAGCTGCCAGCTTTCTTCAGATAATCTCCCTTTAATAAGCCCTGTCTGCCTATCCTATGCCAAACTTCCCAATCCCCAGGACAATCAGGGGAGAATTAATGCACATTTATAAACTCGTCTTACTGGCACCTCATTCAGGGCTATTTGTTTTTACTTTAAATCTTCGACTTTCCAGTGGTGAAAGCTGAACACCAACTGCAATTAACTCCAGAACTGTCTGGTACAAGAGAAAGATATGCGAGTTCCAGATACCATTTCTTTCTCTTTTCATTTATATCTAATTCATTTCTACACACAGTACATTTCAATTCAGTCAGAAATCCTTTCAGCCTTACTCTTGCTTCAGCCTCTCTAGGATGCATTATTACTTCTTCTAAGGGCAAAAAAACTACAGCTCTAAGAACCTCAGTGGTATTATGAACCATTAAAGAATGGGCAACCTGTAGATCGCACCCTAACTGGAGGACGAACTTTGTCCAGCAGGGTGTTAATCTACAGGTAATGCCCACTGTAAAATGAGTCTGACACTTCATGGCAGCACATTAAGCTGCAGTGGAGCTCGGACTGAAGAAAATTAACAACCACAATTATTTTATGCTTGCTAAGCAGTGCTTTTGCTGTTCAGCAAGTATAAAATAAAAAAAGACAAAAAAAATTAAAATAAAGCGTGTGTGTGTGTGTGTGTGTGTGTGTGTGTGTGTGTGTGTGTGTGTGTGTGTGTATGCATGTATGAAAAAGAGATTGCTCAACCAAAACAGAAAAAAGTGTGTCTGTGTGTGTGCGTGTGTGTGTGTGTGCATGTTGCTGTCTGTGTATCTGAGTGTATACATGTAGCATAGAATATAAAATAATACCAAGGCAGCAAAGATCTCAGCAAGGCAAACAGCATACAATGACAAAAACAGCAATCTAGGACCACCACAGCTTCAGAGAAAAAAACGTTAATAAAAGGTTAGCACTCTCATGCCAATAACTTTGGCACTTCATCAGACAAAATACAAAGAAAAAGGAGAACTCTTTATAATACAAGCAATTAATCAATGTAACAATTTGCGCTCTCTTAATAAAGGCTTTAAAGGCAGATAGGCAAGTCCAGGACTTCTATGTGCCTGCAACTTCATAATCCATTTACTTTCAGCCTTTTCAATAAAACTGTTCAAATCACCACCCCTCTTGTTAACATTAAACCTCTGTAATACTAAAAAATAAAAAGAATGAGCTTTAAAAACTTGAACATGCGTATCAGAGCACTACTGTCATCTTTATTTCTTATATAACCAACATGTTCTAGAATACGTTCCTTTAAAGTCCTAATGGTTTTGCCTACATAAAAACAACAGCATTTTGTGCATGAAGCAAGATATATAAGGCGTTTACTAGTGCAATCTGCATAAAACCTAGGATTAAAAACAAAACCATTAGATGGATGTGTAAATGTTTTAGTATCTGAAATGTGTTGACATGCAGTACAATTCCTGCACATTAAAGTACCCAATCTATCAGAAAGAGATCTGGCACCATTGCTTTTACCATAATAGAGCTGCCTCTTAAGAGACATACCATTCTTAAAACAAAAATGTGGCATAACGCCTACAACATCAGAAACAGAATTATCTGAGGTGAGTATGGGCCAGTTCCTACGTATCACCTCACAAATATCCCCAGTATTACTAGTAAAAGTAATTACCAGTCTAACATAATTCCTGTTAGATACTCTAGTCCTAACGCTATGGTTATCTTTTTTAGAAAACAATGGTCTGGCTGAACCAGACCTGACTTCTCTCACATTTTCCATAGCTAAATTAACCTCTCTAGCAGAATAACCTCGTACTTGTAATTCTTGTTGCAATGTACCTAAGGCAATATTTAAAGCCTCGTTGCTGTATGTAATCTTGAAGTCCTAAAGACTTGATTCCTAGCTATGTTCTTGAAAATGTGTGCAGGATGCATACTATTGCGATGAAGTAAAGTATTCCTTCTGCAAGTTTTCCTAAACACTGCGGTTTGTAACCCACTAACATCTTTATATAAATGAACCTCTAAAAAATCTATACATGTCACATGTGCATTAACAGTAAACTGCAAAAAGCTGGTCGTGGTCTCAAGGTAACTAACAAATGAATCCAACTCAGAAATAGTCCCATCCCATAAAAAGAAAATATCGTCCACAAATCTCCTAAAAAAACTTCAGTTGTGATGAGTATATATGGACAGAAAAAAACAAATTCATCTTCCCAGTTAGCCATAACAAGGTTGGCATAGCTATTGACAATAGATGTGCCCATAGCCACTCCAACCTTCTGCAAATATATGCACTCCTCAAACATGAAGGCATTGTTCTCCAAGATAATGTCTAAAAATGTACAAATCAAAAAAATTGTGTCATGAGAAAAATCACTGTGTCTATGCAAAAATAACCTCAGTGCCTCAACACTTTCAATGTTAGGTATAACTGTGAAAAACGTATTCACATCAAGTGTAACCAATAAACAAATAGAAACATCATGAACCGAACTATATTCATATAAATCATGTAAAAAATGCTGTGTATCCCTAAGGATAGTATCTATCTTATTAACTACAGCTCTTAAATTATGCTCTACAAAAATAGACATGGGTTCAGTGATTCACCCATTACCTGAAACAATGGGTCTTAAGAGTGGGTCACTACTGTTCTTATGTACTTTAGATAACCCATGAATCACAGGTAAAAGAGTGGACTCAACAGTAAAGTAGTCATATAAGTCTGAGTCTATCATCCTATTCATAAGCAAATCATACAATTCATCATGTACATATTGAATCAACCTTTTCAAAGAGGCAGGTTGCAATTTCACATCGACACATTCATCAGACAGCATAGTAAACATTTTCTGTACATACGGCACCTTATCAAACACAACAATGCCCCCCCCCCCTTATCAGCAGGTCTAATTTGAATATTATCATTCTCCCTTAACATTTTCAGGGCATCTCTTTCAGTATTAGTCAGATTCACAAAATGCTTGTTACAATTAGAACCACGTTCAGCATATAAACTAATAATATCCTGTTCACATTTATTCAAAAACAACTCTATAGATGGTAAAAAGCCAGGACAGAACACACTAGGTTTCTTATATAAATTAACACCACTGTCAGCAGAAAAAATGTTTTTTAACATGACATTACAAGCAAATAAACACAGTTGTAACATAATTTCAACAGGATCTCCTTTAAAGGCAGGTATGAAGGAAAGTCCATGGTTCAAGACATTAACCTGCTCAGCTGTAAGCTGAACAGAAGAAAGGTTGAAAACTAATGTGTTCTCGGCTGCTTCCAACCCCATTTCCTCTTCTCTCCCCATGGTGGAAAATCCTTGATGGCCACTGGCAATAATGGAAAAGGAGCTGGTGTCACTACCGGACTTGCTGAATGTTTATGTTTAGCTCCTTGGCTCTCAATTGCATCTACAGATGGCCCGGTCACTATCTCAGCCAAAACAGAGGCCGCTGGGGCTTCCGATGATATCATCACGCTCACAGATGGCAAAGAGGTGTGTTTAGCCTCTTGTTCAGAAGATTGACAAGCAGTTTCATTCATAATTACTGAAGGGGCGTGTCTGTCAACAACAGAAGCTACATTCAATGTAAAACTCTTGTTTTTATAAACATTAGGTGTTTCACTCAAAACATTGCTGTCATCTTTCGGCCAAACAAAAATATGGCCTTTACTAAAGTCAGCAAAGTCACGATTCAATTTTTTACCCTTCAGTGCTTTCAGTTTATTTTCATAAACCGACTCATTAGTAAAATTCTCATCCAGTCTCATCATATACAAGTCAGGTACATCTCTCAAAGTCATTTCTTTAAGTAAGTGTAAGTGGCAGGATCTAAATATAGAGCTTAGTTTTAACTATAAGTACTTACTGATTAACTTTTTTAAAACTATGGAGGATGATTTGTCCAAAGAGGTTGATGTCCTCCTTAAAGAAATTACTTCGAGAGATGTACCTGACTTGTATATGATGAGACTGAATGAGATTATTACTAATGTGTCGGTTTATGAAAATAAACTGAAAGCACTGAAGGGTAAAAAAACTGAATTGTGACTTTGCTGACTTTAGTAAAGGCCATATTTTTGTTTGTCTGAAAGATGACAGTAATATTTTGAGTGAAACACCTAAACACCTAATTTTAATAAAAACAAGAGTTTTACGTTGAATGTAGCTTCTGTTGTTGACAGACATGCCCCTTCAGTAATTGTGAATGAAACTGCTTGTCAATCTTCTGAACAAGAGGCTAGACACACCTCTTTGCCATCTCTGAGCGTGATGACATCATCAGAAGCCCCAGCGGCCTCTTTTTCGGCTAAGATAGTGGCCGAGCCGTCTGTAGATGTAATTGAGAGCCAAGGAGCTAAACGTAAACATTCAGCAAGTCCAGTGGTGACACCAGCTACTTTTCCATTATTGCCAGTGGCCATCAAGGATTTTCTACCACAGGAAGAGAAGAGAAAACAGAAATTATCCTATGAAGTAGGAACGGACAAGAAACAGGGTTGGAAGCAGCTGAGAACACATTAGTTTTCAACCTTTCTTCTGTTCGGCTTACAGTTGAGCAGATTAGTGTTTTGAACCATGGACTTTCCTTCATACCTGCCTTTAAAGCAAATCCTGTTGAAATTATGTTACAACTGCGTTTATTTGCTCGTAATGTCATGTTAAAAAACTTTTTCTGCTGACAGTGGTTTTAATTTATATCAGAAACCTAGTGTGTTCTGTCCTAGTTTTTTACCATCTATAGAGTTGTTTTTGAATAAATGTGAACATGATATTATTAGTTTATATGCTGAGCGTGGTTCTAATTGTAATAAGCATTTTGTGAATCTGATTAATACTGAAAGAGATGCCCTGAAAATGTTAAGAGAGAATTATAATATTCAAATTAGACCTGCTGATGGGGGGGGGGGCATTGTTGTGTTTGATAAGGTGCCGTATATACAGAAAATGTTTACTATGCTGTCTGATGAATGTGTCGATGTGAAATTGCAACCTGTCTCTTTGAAAAGGTTGATTCAGTGTGCATGTGATGAATTGTATGATTTGCTTATGAATAGGATGATAGACCCAGACTTATATAACTACTTTACTGTTGAGTCCCCTCTTTTACCTGTGATTCATAGGTTACCTAAGGTACATAAGAATAGTAGTGACCCACTCTTAAGACCCACTGTTTTGGGTAATGGGTGGATCACTGAACCCATGTTTATTTTTGTAGAGCATAATTTAAGAGCTGTAGTTAATAAGATAGATACTATCCTTAGGGATACACAGCATTTTTTACATGACTTATATGAATATAGTTCGGTTCATGATGTTTCTAATTGTTTATTGGTTACACTTGATGTGAATACGCTTTTCACAGTTATACCTAACACTGAGGGTGTTGAGGCAGTGAGGTTATTTTTGCATAGACATAGTGATTTTTCTCATGACACAATTTTTTTAATTTGTACATTTTTAGACATTATCTTGGAGAACAATGCCTTCATGTTCAAGGAGTGCATATATTTGAAGAAGGTTGGCGTGGCTATGGGAATATCTTGTGCCAATAGCTACGCCAACCTTGTTATGGCTAACTGGGAAGATGAATTTGTTTTTTCTGTCCACATATACTCATCACAACTGAAGTTTTTTTAGGAGATTTGTGAATGATATTTTCTTTTTATGGGATGGGACTATTTCTGAGTTGGATTCATTTGTTAGTTACCCTGAGTCCATGACCAGCTTTTTGCAGTTTACTATTAATGCAAATGTGACATGTATAGATTTTTCAGATGTTCATTTATATAAAGATGTTAGTGGGTTACAAACTGCAGTGTTTAGGAAAACTTGCAGAAGGAATACTTTACTTCATCGCAATAGTATGCATCCTGCACACGTTTTCAAGAACATAGCTAGGAATCAAGTCTTTAGGACTTCAAGATTACATACAGCAATGAGGCTTTAAATACTGCCTCAGGTACATTGCAACAAGAATTACAAGTACGAGGTTATTCTGCTAGAGAGGTTAATTTAGCTATGGAAAATATGAGAAGAGTCAGGTCTGGTTCAGCCAGACCATTTTTTTCTAAAAAAGATAACCAAAGCATTAGGACTAGAGTATCTAACAGGAATTATGTTAGACCTGTAATTACTTTTACTAGTAATACTGGGGATATTTGTGAGGTGATACGTAGGAACTGGCCCATACTCACCTCAGATAATTCTGTTTCTGATGTTGTAGGTGTTATGCCACATTTTTTTTTAAGAATGGTATGTCTCTTAAGAGGCAGCTCTGTTATGGTAAAAGCAATGGTGCCAGATCTCTTTCTGATAGATTGGGTACTTTAATGTGCAGGAATTGTACTGCATGTCAACACATTTCAGATACTAAAACATTTACACATCCGTCTAATGGTTTTGTTTTTAACCCTTGGTTTTATGCAGATTGCACTAGTAAACGCCTTATATATCTTGCTTCATGCACAAAATGCTGTTGTTTTTATGTAGGCAAAACCATTAGGACTTTAAAGGAATGTATTCTAGAACATGTTGGTTATATAACAAATAAAGATGACAGTAGTGCTCTGATAGGCATGTTCAAGTTTTTAAAGCTCATTCTTTTTGTTTTTTAGTATTACAGAGGTTTTATGTTAACAAGAGGGGTGGTGATTTGAACAGTTTTATTGAAATGGCTGAAAGTAAATGGATTATGAAGTTGCAGGCACATAGAAGTCCTGGACTTAATGCCTATCTGCCTTTAAAGCCTTTATTAAGAGAGCGCAAATTGTTACATTGATTAATTGCTTGTATTATAAAGAGTTCTCCTTTTCCTTTCTACTTTGTCTGATGAAGTATCGAGTTATTGGCATGAAAGCGCTAACCTTTTGTTAAAGTTTTTCTATCTGAAGCTGTGGTGGTCCTAGATTGCTGTTTTTTCATTGTATACGTGTAGCGTTGGGCCTCAGAACACCCCTGGGTGAGTGTTATTTCCAAAATAACACATACCTTGTTGGGCATTATTGCTTGCTTAATCTTTACTTCATTCATTCTTTGTATTCATATTACCTTACAAATTGAATTCTCCAAAGCAACAGTTAATAGATTCAATAAGAGTAAAACAGGCAGTCACCATGTGACCTGCCTTGTACTCAAGCTGCCTTTCTGTTTTCTTTTAATCTCAGTCATTGTCCTAACCAAAGTTTCAGTCACATATCTCATTACTGCCCTTCTGTCTGGCAATCTTTCTCCAAACTTTGCCATCATCTTCTATCTTTTCACCACTTTGCTACTTACACTTTGAGAATAACTGACCCAGTTGTTCCTGCAACTTCCATCAAACCTTAGTACCCTCGCCTCTCTTTTGTCATCCTCAAAACTTACCACCCTTTTCATCTTTTTCTCCCCCAGTAAACCATTTAAAGCTGTTCATTACAGCATTTCTTTCTAGATTCAGTTATTACATTCTGGTGGCACAGATATGAAACTTTGACCTTTTAACTCTTTCCCCACTTCCTCCATCAGTATCCATCCCACATGCACCTCTTTTATAGAAAACCAAATCTTCAGTTAAACCTCTAAAAACATAGCAGCAAAGACTGCAAATTAGACTCCATCCATGCATGCACAATGCAAACTAGTTGTGGCATTGTCTCTGTTTGTGACATCTGGCTGAAATTATAGTCTCAATCCCTAGAATTCACCTTTCCAAACTTCACTTGCATTCACAAAGGCAGACTAAATAACTATGTTTGTTGTGAGTTTATCCACTTATCAGATTTCATATTGATTATCAAATGATAAACTCCTCTTCTGACACTGATGAGTTTTCACCAAACTGGTTTATATCTGATATTTTTACTCATCCATTCACCAAATTAAAGATCAACATTGAGTATCTACCCCTTCAAACTCACCAACAACAATACTGTTCTCCTTTTATAAAGACAGCATACTTTCTAAGAGACCTAAATGTCACTTTCCTTGGTCAAGCTAGGTAGGAGCACCTTAGCTCCCTAACAGATCTTGGCATATCACTTCTTGTTAATGAACTCTCTGGACTTAATTCTCATTTCCCAGTCACTCCCTGGTAGATATAGTAAATTTGTATAACACTACCTACCAAAGAACATAATCTCAGCATAAGATCAGTGAACATTACCCCATAAGATTTCATTCGTCTAATAAAGAACCTAAAGTACTCCTTATCTGTACCCCAGTCACATATACAGAGCACAGCTACATACTCAAAACTAGCCAACACCGACTGCTTCATAGGTTAACAGGTGTGTACTAAGCTAACAACCACCAGGGCCTTTTTAGGCCTAGTCATACATCCCAAATCCCTGCCAAGTTCTGGTACCCCTGATAAGTTTAAGTAGGGGCTTTGGAGATGAAACATTTACAAGTAGTCTCGATTCTAGTTTTCACAACACCTACATTTTGCCTCCTCATCTCTAACAAACATCCTAATTAACATTTAGTCAAAATGTTTCCCCCTGTACTACACATGAGAACCCTATGGAACACAGCTCAAAGAATAGAAATAACTTGAAGAATATGATGAAAGAACTAAGAATTATCAACCTGAACTTTTTCCATCTCCCCCTGGATAGCAATCTAAACAGCCACCAGATAAAAGGCATTTGTAGCAAGAGAGTCACTCCTCCTATCAGTCCCTTCCCTCACCAAAAAAAAAAAAATATGAGGGCAGAAATCAAGAACATCCTCAGTAAATCTGAATCCCCCACTTATAACAACTTTCTCAGCTGAAAACTTCAAAATTGAATACATCATCCACCTCCTCTGCCCCATTTTGCATGGATCTCTTCCTCTTTCCCTTCCACCTAAAAACATCTCTAAAGGAAGCTGAAAAGCTCTCCATGACAGACTACCCTGTGATGGTAAGCCCTGGTTCTGATCATGCTGACCAGCATGCCTGTTGTAAATCCGATTTATACTAATGGAAAAAAGTCCAGTTGCCCGGATTTTTTCCATTAGTATAAGTCTTGATCTTTTTTTTGTGTTAGGTAGCAATGGAGAACGGAAGAGCTCCGTTGCTGTAATCTCGCTATGTTAAACAAGTTTAACATAGTGAGGCAGCTTTAAAAAAGGGAACAGAGATCTTCCTTTCTCCATTGCTTTTTTTAAAGATATCTCGCTATGTTAAACTCATTTAACATAGTGAGACAGCTTTAAAAAAGCAATGGAGATCTTCCTTTCTCCATTGCTTCCTCTACACACAGCTCTGATGTACTACGTAAGCATATGCATGCATAGTACATCAGAACTGCACCAGGATACCGGACAGCTGCGGAAGGGCAGCACGGAGGCATTATACAATGCCATTATTTAAGAAAAGTATTTTTTTTTTCTTAAATAATGTCATTGTATAATAGCAATAACCCATTTCTGGGTGTGGGTAATGCTGGATTTACCCATGGTTCTCTTTGTTTGGTCACTTGGGCTTCGTCCTTGTGACCAAACCACACCAACTATGGGTAAATCCAGCATTATCCACACCCAGGCGTGGGTTATTGCTATAATTGTACACTCTCTCAGACTAAAGAACCCAAAACCACTGCATATTTGACTCATTTCTTTGTCCTCTGTTGTACTACAGGAAGCTGTCTATAAACAAATGTATGTTACCCAAAATAGTATAACTTACTAAGAAAACAGTAACATGACGTTACCCTGGAAGAAATATTTCCGCTCTTCTCTTAACTCTCTGAATCTATCCTTATTGCTATGGTCTCTGCACATCTAACTTATGCCCTCTGTTTGTTGATCTAACTAAGGACTTTGACTTAGCAAACCAAATCTTAATCATCAACTCCCACTCGTCTTACTCATTCAGCTGCTCCAGTGTTAAGTGGTTCCAAAACTATTTCTGAAACCATTTTTTGTCTATTCCGTTTGTCACGGATGGCTCTTCCAGATCACCCGTTCTCACTGGAACTACATAAGTGTTTATCCAAGGTCTTCCCCTTTTCAGAATCCTTATCAATTCTATTCCATTTTGATATTCATCTATGTAATATAGTTCTGCATGCAAACTCACCATGTCATTTTTTTGATCCCTGAGATTCATCAGTTTCATCAGCAGTGACCCTTTACAAGATTTCCAAGTCCTGTCTAGCTGGATTTAATGAAAAAACTTACCCTTAACTGAACCGTAACTAAAGCCATACTATCTAATACTAACACCTCCATTCCAGTTCCCTTAGTATGTTAACAAAACAATCATATTAAGACCATTTCAACACTCAAGATATCTAATTCTGTTCCATGATCCATCATTGCCAATGATAACTCACATTACTTGTTTGATCAGCAGAATTCATCACTCTTTAGGTTAGTAAAACAAGATCTCCTGTTCCTACACTCTATGTGAGGCTAGGGGAAAGGGCATTCTCCAGGTCCATCTTTAATATGGCCTCCCACTGCTCACATATTCTTTCAACCAAATTCAAAAGGATCTCCAAGACTTCTCCCATTATGCCCATGGATTCATTATACTTTCTTCCAAAACATGAGCACTGTTTTAGCTTCCTTTCTCATGACAATCACTCCCTGTTAAAGAATGTTTAGAACTTAAGCTCTACATTCTAACATGCAAAATTATTATTCTTTTTTAAACACATTTACTGAATTATCACTTGTGACACATTTATGTAAAAGTAATCAAACCATAATAGCAAGTTCACATTTAGAAATGTTATATATCACATATATTGTTATACTGTACGTCATATAATCAAAGCAGCATTGCATAAGTTGTTCAGCTAACCTCATTCCTCCTCCAAAACATTTTTCTGCATGTACTGTTCCCACAATTTCCATTTTTCTATGTAATTTACTCCTGCCCTTTTCTAAAGATCCCACTTCCTGTTCTTTTATCTCTGTTAAAATATTCACTACTTCAGGAGTTCTTAGTTGGCTTCACTTTTGATGTCCATTTCTAGTAACAACATTTTTTTTGGCAACTAACAAAATTAAACTTAACAAGACCTTACTATGTCTAGGCAATTTAGATCCTCTATCCCAGCTCTAAAAAGTCTTTTCTTTAGTTACACTCATTTGCTCACCCAGTATTCCTGACGAGTCTCTGTAGGGAAGTTTTAAAGTCTGCCAATTCATTAGACTCTGAAAACATATATTCCCATGTACATCTTTTTTCCCATTACATCTCAAACGCTTGCCATCTACATTAGGAAAAATTCTTTAGAGTTTGCTTGGGGTATAAACATATCCATGCAAACACTTCCAGGCAAAAATCCTAAATCTTCTAAATTTTGTTGCATAGTTGGGAGCCATACATATGTTCTCCCATTGTTTCTTTGTGAATTACATGTCTAATCTCACAATCTTTTCTGATATCTTCTAATCGATTCCTATAGTAATCATGCAATATTTTATATGCCGTACTAATTATCCCTTTTTTTAACAGCAGCTTTTTGTAGCTTCGATTAAAAACTCAACCAGTGCAGGTCATTCATTTAGGATCCTCCTATCCCTTTCTCTTTCACCATACTCTGGTTTCAATCCCTGATGAGGAAGGCAATCACTAGCCTGTAATCCAAATGTTTTCTTCACCTCATCCCATCCTATTTCCTTTCCCACTCTAATTATTTGTTCCCAATACCTTGATTCCTTTGCCAGCTTCCACCAATAAATGACAGCCCCCTCTTGCAGTCATCCTAATGGCAGAATCTTCACTTTGCATTCCCCTGTTGGCTTAGTTCTTAGTATACTTTCTGCTACTTTATGAATATAATATTTCTCTTTTTAATTTCTCCAAATCTTTTGGGTTTCTAATACCATGATGGGAATGGACCCCATTCCTAAATCAAAGTATGATTAAAGTTTGTGAAATTAGTATTGTTTCAATCATTGATGTCAGCCATAAGTGCTCTTTGCAGCATCCACAGTGTTCCCAGTAATGACTCCTTCTGCAACTCATATAGATTTATATTTATCTGTAACATATCTAAATGTGATTGTAGATTCTTTTTTTATAAGACCCATTGCTCCTACTACTATTGGAACTGTCTGGGTATCTTTCTTCCACATTGCTCTCATTTCTGCCCGCAAATCATGATATTGTATGACTTTGTATCTGTCTGTATGCAAGACACTGTAGCAATTCCAATGATCAGTGCTACTTTTGTCTTCTTTTCATGGAACACTATATCTGGTTTTCTTGCATCTATATTTTAAACTGTTGGTAATGGGTGATCCCATGTGATGTAGACTTCATCATTTTCTATGATGCTTTGTGGCTCATGTTTCCAGTGGGTTTTTTTTTTTTTTGGGGGGGGGGGTTGCACAATCCCCAATGCAACAGTTTTGCCATATTATTATGCCTTTCAGCAAACAGTCCCTCTGCCATTAGTATATCACAACCAGCAACAAGGTGTACAACTGTTTCCAATTCTGTTTTACAAAACCTACATTTGTCTATTTCTCCCTCATGTTCAATGGGCTTTGTAAATCAACATGTATATAGTCCACTATCTTGGGCCTCCAATATTAACCTTTCATCTTTTGGTTTGAATTTGCCTCTCTTTAACCATTCCTGTGTTCAATTCTGATCAACATAAGTCTGTTCCAGGAGTTTTCTATACCTGCAACTATATTCATGTATTTTCTACATTCTTGCCTTCTCATCTGGTCCTTCACCTTATATTCTTTCTTTTGTTTTTTTGGCACTTGCTGCCTGATTTTATCTACTTTTGGTTTGATTTCCATTCCTGCTTGATGCTGATATGCTCCTGCTAGACTAAGAAGAGAAGAGAAGTCATCTTAGATTTATTCTCCTCATGTTTCAAAACTTTCACTATGTTTGGGTCTTGTGAGGTCAGCAAATATGTATGTAGTCCCACAATTCTAAATTTATACATGTAATCAATTTCAAGGAGGCCCATACCTCCTTCGGAATGGGGAATATATAATCTTGGTATGCACTGATTTTTATAAATTATTTGATGAGCATGAAGCATCCTTCTTGTTTTCCTATCTAATCTATCCAACACCTTTTGGGACCAGTCAATCACTCCAAAACAGTAAGTTAGGACACGAAGAGCAAATTGGTTTATAGCTTGAACTTTGTTCCTAGATGTCAATGCTGTTTTCAGCATTAATTCAAGTCTTCTAAAATATTCCTTACTGAGTTTTATTCACATTTGTTCATGTTTTATTGTTGATACTTCATCAATTACCAAATATTTATACACTCCCTTTTGCTCAGGTTCTTTTATATCACATTCTTGTTCCTAACTGATGTTTTCCTAGTGTTGCAGTTTTCCTGCTTTAAAGGTTGCTTTTGCACACTTATCAAGACCACATTACATTCTTATACCATCTGAAAAGTTTTGATTACTTGCAGTTGTGCTTTCAGTTCCTCATCTGATGAGCTATACAGTTTTAAGTCATCAACAAAGAGAAGATGAAATGTCTTTACACTTTCTTGCTTTCTGGGAGCCAAATTATAGCCATGACCTAATCTGTTAAGTAGACAGCTTAATGGGTTAAGGGTAAGGAAAAATAGCAGCGGGGACAGAGAATCACCCTGGAATATCCCCCATGGAAGTTTTATTCCTGGAATAATAATTTGTCCTTTATCATGGCTTAACTTCAAAGTGGTTTGCCACTGCTTCATGGTTGCTGTGATGTAGTTTATCAGTGTAGGGTGTATGCTATACATTTTTATGCACTCTTTTACTCAGAACATAACAGAAAAAAAAGAACTGCATCCTGAAAGACAAGCTTAAGCATTTATTGCTACAGAAAAATGTTCATAATATTTGGTTTTCTCATATTTACTTGTTTCCATTTAAAATTTGTTATTAGATTAAGTCAAGGGTCTTATTTCAGACATTCACCTAGGCAAATGTAAGAGAAAACATATCAGTTCTAGATATATTTTGATCTGTGCACTTTTACATTCAATCTCACACCTAAATAGACCAATATTACAGCCTAACTTAAACATGCTTTTGTCTAGCATTTCTTCTTGTTTTACAATGTAATGTTTATATTTCTTAATGCCAAAAAAGAAGAAAGAAAAGAGAAGGAAGAAAATGGCATCTGTCTACTTTAATAACTTTATAACGTGAGAATAACTAAAATATTTTACTATAAAACATGTAATTTATATTGTGAAAAGTTTCACAGAAATAATGTTAAGAACAGAAATTGTTTTACTTCTAGTTACTTTTTTCTTCCTCTTCCCCTCCCTGCAGAGTCCTTCCAAACATTAATGCCATGAAATGCGGTAAATGCTTTCTACTTCCCCGCAAGTTTAACAAAGACAATACAGTCCACTCTTTTCATTTATTCTTATATAGCCATATTTTACAAATGCAATCAATGTTTTACAGTATCACATTTATTCACTAATTTCAATGTTGCTGGTCCTCTTCCTGTTATTTCTGTCTCCCAACTCTGGATTCCAGTTCAGTTCCAACATATTTCTGAATCTTCTGATTAACTCCTGTGCTTTTCTCTGCCTCTCAAGCATTTTCTTTTGAAACAGTGGAAAAAGTTTCTCTGGCAAAGTCTGTCTGTGTTCTTTATTATGAAAAGAATGAGAACTGCCTGATATCTCACATTTTGCTTAACAAACTTTTGCATATCCTGCTTAGTATGTCCAGCATCAAAAAAATACATTGATCCTCCAGGAAAAAAATGTTCTAAAGCCAGCAGGTTACAGCAGCTTGAATCTTACACTTCCTTTTGAACATTTCCTGATCACTGGGATAGATTTGTTTCTCTTCTACTTAGTGTATATACTGTATGGTGAATAATCATTTCCTACACATACTCTAATGTCTTCAACTTTTAATACTTTTGCCTTTTTCCACAATTTTTACAGGATTGACTTTTTCTGCTTCTATGATTGTATCTTTACTAATAAAGGTCTTGACTGCTTTCTCATGGCCAGATTTGGAGCATACACAACACATAGTGTGTCCTTTCAATTAACAGTTCCTGCTGTGGAATATCGGTCCAGTTGCTTATTTGTACTTTCATAAAATTAATACAGTTTGCTCTTTCTAATTTCCCTTGTACAGCAGAAAATGTCAAATTTTCCTTGTGTGCTCTACCATTTTTTGAAACATCTTTTCTTGAGATGTCTCAGTCAGCCAGTTTTTTCTTCATTTCAGCCTCTGATTTGTGCAGTTTTATCAGCTTGTTATTTGAGTTGATCTACTCCTTCAGTGTTTTGTTTATTTTAATCAGCTCTGAACACATTTGACATATTTTGTCCTTTAGATTACAGGAAGCCATGTCTTGCAGCTAAGCTGGAGCATGATCTTTTTTTTTTTTTTTTGCGGAACAACTGCCAGATTATTCCCAGTCAGTGTTTCCTCTTTATCTTTTCTAGCTGATTTTCTTTCAAGCTCTCTAAGTTTCATCTTTTCAAGAATCCAGGCAGTGTACTTATCAGCCAGTAAATGAATTTTAGTCAGACTGATAATATCACTGGCTGTTGTTTCTCAGTTACTGTTCTCACACTGCGAGAGCTAAAATTAAGCTGCTGATCAGTGTGCAGCCATCTTGGAAGTCCCATAATCATTACTTTTGACATCAAACCCCAGCTTGCTGCCAAACTCCATAGTAGCATCTTAGCTTATTACTTTCACTCATTATCAGATGTAACTCCACTACTCAACAAAATGTCTAATCCCTTTTCCTCCTGTGACTTGATATTCACAGTATCTGTCCAAATCTGAGATAAATTAACACTTGAAATAAGGAACAGACAGGCTCCACATGAGTTCTGCACTAAGCTAGAAATTATAACTTAAAAGACTAATCTACTTGCTTTTTTTGCACAGTTTCTACAAAATAACTATTCCCCATCTTATTCCAACCTTAAGATTCCTTTAAAAGTCTTAAAAGTATAATGAGGTTAACTTTGCTGCACTGCATTTGTTTAGTCATGTGTTAAGCCAGTTTAGCATAATCATCAGCTTTGTAAATATGCAAAGGTGTACATATAATTGTTTTAATATTCGTAGATTAAATACCATGCCTTGTTCATATTAATGACTGCCATGAAGGCTGTATAGTTAAATATCTGCACTGCACTAGGACAGTGTAACCTCTTTATTCCTCTTATTGTGCTTTATCTTTGTAGTCTAAGCTGCAGCTGAAACAGTTCCAGAAATCATTCTAGTGCCGTAGGTATCAAATTAAAAAAACATCGCCTGCATTGTTTTTTATTACTCTATATAATAATCTTACCAGAGTGGCCTCTGGGGCAGTGAATATAAACAGTAGTGCAGAATTATGCCCACATAGGATTGACCTACTCTATGAAGAGCTGAGTTTCAGTTAAAAACTACCATCAAGCTGTGTAAAGATCCTTTTAAGCATCAGTTTAACTTGCTATGTCAATGTGAACCCTTTTGGGAAAGGAGCAAAGAACAGCTTTACAGCTGCTAATGGAGATTCTAACAGGAAAAATGTGATAACATATTCATTTTTTATGATTCTGAACTGTGAAATCCATTGTCCACTGAGAATAAGTGTTACAATCAACCATTTATTCAAAACACAGCTAAAAGCACACATACTTTACAGATGTGTGGACATGTCCTCAACCAAACTGTACCTAAAATCCCCCTCTGAATTAAATTGTTCTCTACTCTCCCAGAGAACTGCTAGTTGGTAAACCTGAACAAGCTTCAGTGGCATGATATCTACCCTCTTTTGAGAGAGAAAGCATTTCTTAAACTGAAAGAGAATTACTGTCAAAATTTATGTCCCACACGTGTGTGTGTGTGTGTGTGTGTGTGTGTGTGTGTGTGTGTGTGTGTGTGTGTGTGTGTGTGTGTGTGTGTGTGTGTGTGTGTGTGTGTGTGCGTGTGTGTCTGTGTGTCCCTTCTAACAGAAGTAGTGCTAAACTTAAATATATAATATATATATATATATATATATATATATATATAGAATATATATATATATATATATATATATATATATATAGAAAACATATATATTTATATATACATATATATATATATATATATATATATATATATATATAGAGGTACAACTTCGAAACACGACTTGCGTGAATACGGAAACGTCGACACATATTCAGTGAACCGCGAAATCACCGAACGTCCTGAAGCATGAAATTCCAAATGTTGAATCGTCATAGCTGGCCCTTCTCCGGTATAGCTCCTTAAGGTAAGTGTGCAATAGTTACAAACCTAAGGGTTAGGGTGCGGGTTAAGGTAAGTGCATACATAGTAATATATGCAAGCTTTACTTTAGGGTTAGAAGTACAGTTTTGTTAAGTGTATGTATGTATGTGGATTATTTATTTTGTTTGGGTATAGCTCCTTAACAGAAGTGTGCAATAGTAACAGACCTTAGGGTTAGGGTGCGGGTTAAGGTAATTGCATACATAGTAATATATGCAAGCTTTACTTTAGGATTAGAAGTAGGATTTTGTTAAGTGTATGTATGTGGATTATTTATTTTGTTTGGGTAGGTAGTACGTAGCGGGAGGTGGGGTTGGCTAACTATGACGATTCGACATTTTAAATTTCGTGGTTTAGGATGTTTGGTGTTTTTGTGGTTTGCTGAATATGTGTCGACATTTCTGTATCCACGTAAGTGAGGTTTTGCAGTTATAATATAGACCCTTATATATATATATATATATATATATATATATATATATATATATATATATATATACATCATCAACATCATCATCAACCCCCTTTTCTCCAGTACAGGGAAAAAACATAAGCATGTAAAAAACACGAGGTTAAGATATCATATCAACTCTCTAGATTTAGAGCCACTCTCCTAACTTCAACAGTCATGCATGACTATTGAAGCTCTTTTCTCTCTGTCCATCTCTTGGCTGGATGTCCCCATCTCCTTTTCACTTCTTCCTATCTCTTCCAAATCTGCTTTACCAAATCATTTTTGCTTTGCTTCCATATGATTGAATCACATTGTGTGTCCTACCACCCATCTTAGGCACTTCATGTCCAATACCTCAAATTTCTTCAGCTTTTCAGACTTCACTTCCTAATCTTTTTTGCTAACAGGAGCACTGGTTGTACCACTGTTTTCTGCAACTTACTTTTCAGCTTTTTTTTCATTATTTTGTCACTGCATTGTGTGAGTTGGCTGCAGCCCTCTGATTTCAGCTCTAATCTCCTTATTCTGCCTTCCCTTCTACTCAATCACACCTCACAGATACCTAGAGGTATTAACCTTTTCCTCTATTTTCCCGCCTATCTGAAATGTCAAATCTGTTTTATTTGCTGCCATAACTACTGTCTTGCTTGTACTGAGTTTCATCTCATGTGCCTTCAATTGTATATTCCATTTGCTGAAGTTCCTGCCTGTAATGCCATATCATCTGCATACAGCAGCTTTGTCGATCTGTCCCTTTCAGTCTGTTTACTCATGTAGTCCATCACAAGTATGAGCAAGTCTGGGCTCCAAGCTGAACCCTGATACTCACCCACTCCCACTGGGAACACCTGTGAGAGTTCAAACTCTGTTGGTACTTGTGTCCTTGGGTCCTTGTAGCCTGCACTAATTCTAGAAATATTTCTGGGACTTCAGTCCATCATAAGATGGACAAAAATCAGCATTCTTTAGACCTTGTCGTATGCTTTTTTTTGTCTAGGAATGTCAAGTTGGACTCCTTTCTCCATCAACATAGTCATCCCTATTTCTCACACTGCAAAATTTATGTCAGTTGTACTACATCCTGATCTGAATCCAAACTGCTGGTCTCCCATCTGAATTTCTACTGCTCTGCATATTCATTATCAGTAACCATTTCCAGCACCTCATGCACTGTGGCAAGAGTCCTCTGTACTGCTCACATTTGCGAATGTCCCCTTTGTTCTAATTCACTGGTGCTAAAATGCACATTCTCCAGCCAACTGGAATATACCTTTCTGTCTCCTTACTGAGATGAGTACCCTCAGGAGCCATTTCTCTCCTAAAGTGTCCATCTTCAATCATATCTGTCATAACTTCATCTGAGCTTGCTGCGCTCCCTGAAGTCATTTTTTAGTACAATTCATACTTCTATGATTGGTTCTCCTTTCTGTTTCTTTGTTAGTTGTTCATGTGGCAGTGCAGCTTCTGTGGCATTTTCTTTATTGAGAAGCTGCTTGATGTTCTCCTTCCATCCACCTTTGTTGTCTTCTGAACTGGTGAGCTGTTTGATGCTGGCATCCCTGAATGGTGTCTGCTGTCTTCTTTATCTTTATGCCACTGTCTTGTAATCTTATAGAGCTTCTAGTTGCCATCTGCTGAGCCACTTTCCAGAAGCTGTTAGAATTTATCTAAAGCCTTGTTTTTTCTGTCATTGTGACTGCTCTCTTAGTCTCTTTATTACCCAACAAACATTCTTTCATTGCATGGTCTGTCTTTTCTGTCTTTCACTTCTTCCTACACTCCTACTATATTTTGATAGCTTCCTGGACTTCTGTATTTCACTACCTACTTTCCTTATGTATCTTATCTCTGCAGCTGGCTTGACTGCATGTGTATTCTGCTGTCTTCACACATGCTGTTTTGAGACGCTGCCATTCTTCTTTGACTGCTCCTGTTTCCTCATCTTCCTGAAATGTTAAAGCCAAAATGATTTCCTTGAACTCCTCGGCTTTCTCTCCAGTCAGTTTCCAGGAATCAGTCTAGTCTCTGCCAACCTTAGAACCCTGTCAGCTGATTATAGCAAGCAGTTTATAATGGGGGTCTACTATTTCACTAGGGATGGCTGCTGAATGGGCACCAGTGCTCTTATATTACTAGGAGGAAGTCTGCTTGATATGCATGACTACTTTTGTTTGTGAGCTTGTGCTTCTCTTTCTAGGTGAACAATATGCTGGCCAGCATTAAGCCATTTGCCAGACAGTCTAGAATTGATTCTCCTTGATTATTCCTGTTGCCCCAGTCATGTGGACCCAGGCAATCCTCACATCCTGTTCTGTGTGCCCTGAAGCAAGCATTAAGGTCCCCCATTATCAAGACTAACTCATTGTATCCTGATTCATTGATGAGGGTCTGCAGCTGCTACCTGAATGCCCTCTTTTCCTTTTTATCACAACCCTTCTGTGCAGCCTAGCCTGAGATCATAAAGACTGCCTTATCCTTGCACTGGAGTCTGATTACCTTGAGTCCGTCACGAATTCTAATGACATCTCTCCCACTGCAATTCCCATACCATTTCTAGTCTGTCTTCCCCTCAAGTTGTAAACTCTGGATCCCAGGTCAAGAGACTTCACTGCACTACCTTCAGCCTCCTTTGGATACCAGAATATTTACTCCTCCTTTCTATTGTGTCATCCACTTCCAAGCTAAATCCTGTCAGTGAACTTACATTTATTCTGGTAATCTTTTGTTCATTTTGGCAGGTTGATTGTTTTGATCCAGCTTTTGCTCAACAGAGCTACCTTAGGTAACCCAGTCTGGGCAGCAAGACAACTGATAGCCAATAGCTTATTGACCCAGGGCTCCTTGGCCAACAGGGACATGTAGATCCCTCCTACCATTAGCATGGGTATCTAGTTTAGGTCGGAGTAGCCCGGATGCTCAACCCACTTTGCACCAGTAAATACTCATGCATCTTTTGGAAACTTTAGTTACCACAATCAAGTCACCTGCAGCTAACTCTAACATTGCTGAGTGGCTAGTCCTGATGTGGATGTATGCATATGTATTGCACTTAAGATAACAATGTGCTTCATAACTTTGTTATGAAAAAATGTAGAAACAGTCATGCATTCTACCTGCTGCATCTACAGTTCAAGTACTTTTGTTCCAGGTATTGTAGCACATTAACTTATTTCTTTACCCTTTGCAGTTTGTTAACAAATATTTAATTTCATTCTAAACAGGTAAAAAGGTGGCAACCCTAAATATAATGAACATAAAAGGAGGAGGCCATCAAACAATAACAATAACATCAAACAATAACAACCAAAGCTGAATGAAATGGGGAAAAAAAACAGAAAGCATTTCAATCAAGAATGGAGATGGATACTTTTGTGGACATGTTAAGAGAATAAAGAAATATAAATTGATGATGACACTATAAAATGGCTGGTGAATAAATAAAGGAGGTTGGTGAAAAACTAGGGTTCCTAACTGAATAAATGGGTCTGCTGAAATGTAAATAAGGCTTAGGCTGAATGGACATTTGGCTACTTATGTGTGGTTACTTACCTGTCATATAGACTAGATATTTAGCTTATCGACATTATCAACTTGACTGGTTATAAGTCAGACTGCTTCTGAATATCCATTAAGTTCATTTTTGGTTATGACTTTGCTTGCATCCAGAAGTAGTTTACTAAACTCATACCATCACTTCTGAATCTACCCCTTCTCCGTCCCTCCCAAAACATGGTTGCTGGTTACATTTTCTTTCTTTTCAACTTAAGAAGACATAACAAGACCTAACCTAAATTGTGCAGAGATAATACAGGGACAGTAGTTGTGGTAATGTGTGGTTAAATGGCATCTGTTGCTGCTAAGAGCTACTTAATACTAAGATCCTGCTCAAATGTTTCCTTTGTATGTGATCATTCATACCTTTGGTTAGACCTGGTAAACTTCTTAGTAAATTAATACCTTAATAAAGTAGTACCTTAGTAAACTAACACATTTGTAAATTAGTACCTTAGTAAAGCATTAACTTAATAAACTCACACCTTTGTAAATTAAAGTAGTACCTTAGTAAACTAACACCTTTGTAAAGTTGTACCTTAGTAAATTGGCAGCATTGTAAAATAGTACCTTAATAAACTAGCTCCTTTGTAAATTAGTAATTTAGTGAAATAGTAGAAACTGGCACCTTTGTAAATTATTACCTTAGTTAAATAGCACTTTTGTAAATTAGTACCTCAGTAAATTAGTACCTTTGTAAAGTAATACCCTAAAGTAGTATTTAAAAGAAGACGTTCCATGTGCATGGTATAAGGCCACAAGCTAGCCCTCATCTGGACTATTTACCACCATCTACACTTTCTCTAACACTTTATTAATGCCTTCCTCTGTGCTCCATCATCTTTTCACTCTTTTTTTACCTGGTCTAATGCTATTTAGGACTACAATCCATGTTTACTAAAAATATTGTGAAAAATGACTCAGTGGTCATAGTGCCTGGATACTTCTGGCCCTCTGGTTTCCTGGTCATATTGCATGGATGGAACTGAATCTATTCTTACTAACCTCTATAGGTGATAGGTTAGACTTCTGACAAAATTTAGGAACATATTTGGTATAGAAAGTGTAAATTCAGTAGAATGAATTTGGGCAGAAGTTGCATATTAGTCCCCAAGGTACAACAGATGCACTATATATAACTTATATTTATAGGAACATTTGCATTTAACTTGAAAGCTTTGATACATATCCAATAACTATTTCAGATCATACACCAATAAAAACTAAGATAAGAATGCAGGGTAATGAAGTTAAAATGAGACACTGGTGCTTTCCTACCTACCTACCCATCTGTTAAAAAGGACAGGAATTTAAGGACTGGGTAGTGGAAATTATTAGACAGTTATTAGAGAATACAGAAAAATCTTCAGAAGTTGTAGCTAGTGAGTAGGATAAAATGAAAATGGAGTTTAAAAATATAGGAAAAATAAAAGAGCAAGAGATACAATTAAGAAGTAATAAGAGTTACTTAGCAGGGCTGACAAAGATTAAAATATTACAGAATAAAGGGAATCTCACAGAACAAGAACAGGTGCAAATGCAGAATCGTAAAGACAAAATAAGAGAGTATCTAGATAATATTCATGAGTTTAGAAAGATTGCTGTTAAGCAACTATTTTTTATGATAACTCCAGAGCAGAAAAACTTAGCACAATGACTTAAGCAGCAGAAAGAAGGAGTTGTTGTCAAACTTAGGGAGCCTATAACAGAAAAATAACCAGAAATCTTGTTGAAATTTTAGAGATATTTTGGAAATTTTATAAAAATTTGTATAAAGCAAAGGAATGTAGAAATCAAGAAAAAGCACAAATAGAAATATTTATGAAATACTTAATTATGCCACATTAGAGGAAGATGAAACTCAACAACTAACAGTTACGATAGGAGGAGATGAGATTAAAAAAAGTGATGTGTAATCAATACTCAGGAAAGTCACCAGGAAAGATTGTATTCCTTTGGAAGTTTTGAAATTAGAAGGGAAAAAGTGATAAAGATTTGGAAGATTTTGTTTAACAGTACTTTAAGGAGGGGAAGCACCAACATCTTGGAAGAAAGCTGTGATGGCTGTAATACCTAAGGACAATAAAGACCCATCTGATCCAGATTCATACAGACCCATTTCAATTTTAAACCAACCATGAGTATACAGTGCGTACATCTATACTAGCTAAAAGATGGAAAAGTTGTTGACAAAATAGATAGATATGGCTCAGTGAGGTTTTATGGAGTGCAGGCAAACATTTGATAACATTAACAGAATAATGAGTATCTGGAGGGAAACAGAATGTTAGAAAATTGATGCAGAGAAAGTATTCGACAGACTAAGCTGGTATTTTATGAGTAGCACAATGGAAGCATTCACATTTCCTGATAAAATAATAAGGTTAATTAGGAGGATATATGAGGGTTTGGAATCAAGAATTAAAGTTGGAGGGTTCCTCACTGATGAGTTGTTTTTCAACAGAAGAACTGGGGTGTCCTTTTCCCTTTTTTATTTGCTTTGATATTCAGAGCTATTGGCAAAGAAAATAAGAGACTCAAAAATACAAGGATAAAATTGGTACTGCAGTCAAGAAAAGTTGGCTTTATTTGCTTATGATACTATTTTATACCTGATAAATACAGAAAAGGACATATCAGTGTTATGAAACATTTTCAGATAGTTGCAAGTCTTTTCATAATATAAAATGAATTAAAATAAAACAAAGGCTATAGCTGTAAATTATAATGCTCACACACAAATTGGTTCAGCAATACCCACATTTATGGGAACAAGACAAGATGAAGAAGTTAGGAGTAGGGATTAAAAAGGATTTTGTTTTGGCAGCTAAGGATATGTGGGAAGAGATAAAACAAAAGATAAAACAAGACTGAGAAACTAGAAGTTCCGGTTTATGGATATGAATATTAAGATACAAGCAGTAAAATGTTTTAGTTAGTTTAATTTTGTATAAGGATCAGGCATATTTTTTCAACCAGGGAGAATGGACAATAATTAATAAAGAGTTGAAGGAATTTATCCGGGAGAAGAGGAACGCAAGATTTAAATGGGATAAGTTGAGCCTTACAATAGAACAAGGTGATTTAGGATTATCTGATTTGAAGGGATATTTTAGGGCTACACAATTAAGGTTTATATACAGAACACAAGCAGAAGTTTATTATTCAAAATGGAAAGGGATGACTGTGGTGCAGCTGGGGGATGTTCAAGAATAAAGAGAGTGTGATTTTAGATGCAGATCCTTATGAAGAATAATAATAACCATACAGAATATTATATTCATAATGTAGTAGAAAAGTATTCTAAGAACTAAGCTATCATGAGAATGGAGAAAGGGAATTTCACCAATAGGGAATATTGCAAGAAGAAAATAAGTAAGGGTGGTCTCAAATTTACTGCAAAAACCTGGCAAAGGAAGCAATGTATTGGGAGCAAATAACTACAGAGGGAAAGGTATTAGAGTGGGATGAGACAAAGAAGATGTTTGGAATGCAGGCTAGAGCCTTCCTTCCCAGGGATTGATATCAGAGAACAGGCAAAGAGAAAGAGATATGGATAAGGGACTCCTAAGTGAAAGACCTGCTCTGGTGGAGATTTTAGTCAAATCTAGGACAGAAGCTGATGTTAAAAAATGGATAATTAGTAGGGCATCTAAAATATTGCATGATCATAGGATCATAGATTATTAGGCTATCGGAGGTCATGTTAAGCCTAGCCGTTTCATCCCAATGTAATAGCATAGAAATGCTAGTCAATACCCAAGATTGCATTTAGTGATGACTGCCCATATCCAGGTGGGTTGTAGGCTCTATCCCCGGTAAGAATTTATGGTGCCCCATTCATTTGTCCAGATTCCTGTTGAACAGTGTCATAGAGGGGCTCTGTTTCACATGAAATGGTAGCCTGTTCCAACGATGAAGCAGTCACTGGGAGATAAATCTGTCTCTCTAACATGTCCTGTTTAAGTCACAGGTCATATTTAGGTCCACGGAACGGGTAGCCCTAGTCCCATTTGATTTATGGATATGCAAAAACTTCATTAGGTTTGGCTCTTGGATTGCTCTGTAGGCCAGGTATAAGTCTCCCCAAAGAAGTCTATATGATATGGAGTGTTATAGTATTGGGATCTCAAATAATTTTGAGAAACCAACTTATGAAATCTTTCTTAAGCAACATGTGGGGTTCTATGTGAATGCCACTGACTGAAAGCATGAATATAAAGCTGCATGGAAATACAATGCCTGGCTAAATGGGCATCAGCCAAGATAAGATAGTGCTTACAAATAATTCCTCTCTTTATCAAGGCATAATTACTAATACGAATAAATATTTATGTTGAAAATAATTCCTCTAATAATCAGATGTCAGATAACAGATGTAAACCAGCTATAAGACTTCACAGTGGTTTTTAGAATTGTCAGCTCAGCTGTCTGTTAGGGAAAAAAATGAATGGAAAGGTCACAGCAGCCTGGAGCAAGGGTCACACACTGACATTCTGATGTATTGTAACATCAGTAAATGGATCTTCTATTAGAAGTTGTATAAACATGTAATAATCAGTAATTTTCCATATCTATCAAAACATTCTCAAACCATATGTGTAAAGAATAAAAAGAATGCAAAATACATGAATTGTAAAATGTACATATATGCCATAAACATTACAGAATAAGAAGATGTATATTATTCTATTTCATACATTGTCTATAGAATGAATGACAGGAGCAGATGTTGTGCCTTGCATATACATGCTGCAGATTTTATATAACGTTTTTATTAAGCTTTTGTATTACTTTATAAGTTGCAAATTTTCATTAATTCTGAATTATTCAGCAGTAGCAATAATGTAAATGGTAACTGCAGCTGTAGTAACAATAATAGTATCTCTTATTAGAAAGATTATATCTGTAATAAGAAGATATGATGACAAAACTGAAACAAGAAATGCTTGCATCTGTACTTGTTATAGAAAAAGGAAAAAACTCTCGTAGTAGAAATTTTAAAATAACTACATGACCTGATTAGGACACAATGTATATCTAAAGAGGCAGGACTACAAATGTCAAAACAGTATATAAAGTGCTGTACTCATGTGTAATCTTTGTCAGATACATGAGAAATATACTGTACTGACCTTGGGATGCCTTGCTTTTGTTTATCATTTATCTTTCTTGTTCTTCTCTAACTGCCTGTATTTTTTCCTCATAGGTGCAGTGCTCAAAGATACATTTAAAGTTTTTGGTGCCGAAACCTTGGAGAAAACAAAGCAGAAAGTGCAAAAGTAGAAAAGTTAAAGTAAAGTTGAAATATTGAAGAAAGGTTGGGTGAAGGAAACAAGAAATCAGGGGCTGGATCAGATTTCCTCCGTGGGACCCATCTGCAGGAAGGGAGGTGGATGAAAGGCTGTGCAGCAAATTCCCAAGAAGGGACTTCCACACTGCCGATAGGGTGAGGTCCTACCTTTCTTTTTGCTTGTTAATGTAGAAAGCACTAAAGCTTTGTTCTCCTATAGTTAAATGTGTAATCTGTAATTTATGAAGCATGCAATTAAAGGAATTTGCATAGTAATAAGATTATTAAATGTGAGTAGGCAGGTCATCACAATTATTGCAACTAGAAACAAGACCTAAAAATCTGAATTATAAAATGAATAGTGTTAGAGACTTAAACCAAGATTTTATACCTGAAAAAGTACCTGTAACCAGACCTAGAAACATATTCATTAAGAATTGCTAGACCATTTCAAGAAAAAAAGTCTCAAGATAAATCTGATATGGTATATAAGGGGAAGCAACATGATAACAAAATGTTACTCTTTAAAGGCTGTTAGCAGAGGCAATAGAGACGTGGCACTTTTGTTCGTTTTACCGTGAATGTGTCAATAAATTCTCTGAACATTTTCAGCTTGGTTATATTTTTCTTCAGCGAACTTGAAATACAGGTGCTTACATCTCTGGAATGAGTTGTTGTTTATAAATCTGAAAGTGTTACTGAAGAAAGGTCTCAAGAAAAATCTAAAAGTTTATTACATTCTCTAAAGGAAGAGAGATGTCAGATTCTAAAACGAATACCCCAGATAAGGCTAAGGCATCAAGGTTAATTTTATCTCCTAATTTTCCCAGATTTGAAGAAGTTATAAACCATGCAGATAGTGCAGTTAGTGATAATTCACAAACAGGTGATCCACAATTTTTATTAGATATTATTCATGAATGGGTCAGTCAGAAGCAACAAAAGTTAAAGGAAAAAGAGATACCTGAAGGATGGAAAAACAGAAGTCCTATTTATTAACTGCCTTCTTTGGTTTATGAATTTACAGAGTGCAGAAAACCAAATCAGAATAAAAGAGATTTTGTAAAGAAAACATTAATTCCAGCTGTTTTACAACAGTTTTTTGTGTACATTAGAGCAGCACAAGACTATAGTAGCGTTGTCAAAAAGATGTTCCCATTTACAGGAAAGTGTAAAAGATTCCGACAGACGTAAAAAAGACAGCAGATGAACTAAAAGCTTTACGTAAAGAAATTAAAGTGAAAGAACAACAATATAAAGAGACATTTAATCAAATAGAACAGTTAGAAGAAGACATGAGGGAATGGAAAGAACAAGTAGTTAATTTGGAAAAAGAAGTAGAATTCAGCGATCATGAAATAAAAGCATTAAAAACGGCTTTGCAAGAAGCTATTAGACTGGGAACACAGCTTGGACAAAAAGTTGATGGTGAGGGGGATGAAGCTAGGAAAACCCTTTTAGAAGGAATAAAAGGAGTATGGCAAATAGCATCTGTATGGGGATATCAGCTACCAGAACCAGACTGGGACAAGTCAACAGAAATCCCTCTCAAATCCAGTTCCCAATATAATAGTGCCACACCATCTAACTATACTTCATCTGTGACTCCTACTGCTCCAATATGGGAAGATAATACTGGAATAAAGTCAATGTGTCCAGTTACACAGGCATTAGATAGCAGTGGATCTACTTACAGATCATTAACCCCTCAAAAATTACAAGCAGCATTAACATATTCGGGTGGAAAATGTGACCCCTATAAAAAACCCTGGACTGAAAGAAGGAAAAAGCTTGAGCAAGGATAGATAATATCTGGATGGTCCAGAGAAGACCTATGTTCTCTAACTATTGCAATGATGCCAGTTGGGAAAAAGGTTATTAAAAATATGGGAAGGTAAGGGCAATTGGAATGGCATTCATACATTTTTACAAGATATGTCACCTCATCCTAGAGTTAACTGGGGAAAAATAAATGAAATAAATTTAGGAGAGAGAGGAGATTTAGATGAATATATTCACAGAAACTTGGGTGCTTACAGATTGTATAGTGGTCAAGAAAGGCCTGAAATGGATAACCCAGCCTTCCTAGGAACAGTGTTAGAAGGATTAACAATTTGTTTGAAAAGGGCCATCCTAGTAAGGGGTCAACCTTGTATATATGATGACTTGTATTAAGCTTTATTACCACTTTGGAAAATGAGGAGAGAATTAATAGATAAACCAAGGGAAGTTAAAACAGTATATGTTAACGAAGGGGAAGTAAATCCAACCCATGATGAAACAATAAAGGAAAGTACAAGGTAAAATGTCATAATTGTAATAAAGAAGGACATTTTAGCCAGGGATTGCTGGTCACGAGGTGGGGGTTGAGCTGGACAAGAACTTAATTATAACAGAAAGCAGGAAGAAAAAGAAAAGATAAATAGGGATGGACTTGCTCAAACTCTTCTGGAAAGATTGGAAAATCTTGAAAAGAAGATGAAAAATCATTTCTTATCCAGTTAGGAATTTGGGATCTCCGTGGCCACCCTAAAAAGGGCTCTGATGGGAGGCCACATGCTCAAATTTGGGTAGGAGGCCACTTAGATATGTATTTAATACATACAGGAGCCACAGTTAGCATTACTACAAGAACATTCCCAGGAACAAGAACTATAAACTTGCAAGGATTGGGAGGAAAAATCTCTCAAGCTCAAGTAAGCCTCCCTGTAGAAACAAAGATAGGGAAAGATACCTTCCAGCATGCATGGGTATCAGATCCTCATCTACAAAACATCATTGGAAATGACATCTTGAAACAAAGAGGTTACATTATAGATTTGTGTAACAGAGAATTGATTAAGGGACCTTTAAATGAAGTGTTAGTCATCTCTGAAGCATTATGTAAATACAGTATCAAAGATCCAGGACAGTATGCTTTAGTTGAGTTATTAAAAACACCAAAGCAGGAGTTGGCTCAGCTAATCTATTCCTATCACGATATTTTTGCCAAACATAGGAATGATTATGGACAAGTCCCTGACTATTCTTAAAGTAAGAGGCAGTCCCAAGAAACATATAAAACAATATCCAGTAAAGAAAGAGGCAGAACAGGCAATACTAAATACTGTGAAAGCTTTAGAAGCTCAAGGGGTAGTGAGAAAAGTTAATTTGCCAGCTAATGGTCCATACTGGCCTGTACAGAAGCCAGATGGAAATTATCATCTTACTGTTGATTACAGAGAACTTAATAAGGTGATACCTCATTATTTGCCAATAGTAGGACGTACACCTGATCTTATTGCTCAGATTCAGAAAAAAATGAAAATTTTCTCCACATTAGATGTGAGTAATGGTTTCTGGAGTATTACTCTGGATAAAGACTCACAATGGAAATTTGCTTTTACTGCAGAAGGTCAACAATATACTTGGACAAGAATGCTTCAGGGCTTTTATAATGCTCCAAGAGTTTTTCATCATGTAATGCAGGAAATACTAAAACCACTAGAATGTAGACCTTCTATTATTCAATATGTGGATGACATACTTGTAGGAAGAGAAACTGAAAACCAGCACTTAAATGGACTAGCAGAAATTTCCCAAACAATACGTTAAGCAGGATTAAAACTGAACCCTAAAAAGAGTCAGTTTATAAATGATTCTGTTACCTTCTTGGGTGTCACTGTATCAACAGGACAAAGAAGCATTAGTAAAGACAAAAAGTAATTGATCAGTTAGTTACCAATTCCAGTTAGTGTCACAGGGTTAAGGCAAGCCATAGGAATCTTTGAATTCTCAAGGGAATGGATACCAGATTATACAGAAAAAACAAAATCATTGACTGAAATGCTTAAAGGAAACAAAAGGGAAATGAACCTCTCAACTGGAATGATAAGTCACTAGCAGCTTTCTCTAAGGTCAAAGAAGAACTCATTTCTGCACCTGCTTTAAGTGTCCCAGAAAGAGATAAGGAGTTCATCATACAGTTTGGACACAATGGTCTAACTATGATGGCCATAGTGTTGCAAAAGAGAGGATCTCAGTATCAGGTTTTGGGTTATTATTCCTGAGCTATTAGTCCAGTTGAGAAAGGAATGAGAGAATGTGAAAAGCAAGCCATCATAGCAGAATGGTCTACTGAAGTAACACGCCATATGAGTCAGGGCTCTCCAATTGTGCTATAGACCAAACATACCCCAGTGAAATGCATGCTAGAAGGAAATCTAAAGGACATGAATAATGCATGACTTTGTAAAATCACTGCAGGTTTTGCAAGTCAGGAAGGAGGAATCCGAGTAGATATCCCTCAGATTAAGTTTTTACCAGAACTGTTTAATTACCAAGGGGAATCTCATGAATGTCCTGACTTGGAAAATGAGGAGGAACACTTAAGGGTGGGCACCCAAACTATTGAAGGAGCACCAAAATTGTATACAGATGGATCAGATACTGGAGCTCTGAAAGAGTGTGTTTTGTGACAGAATGGGCAATATACAATGCAAAGACCAAAGAAAACAAGAAATGTAGTCTCCCAGAGGGGTGCTCAGCCCAAAGAGCTAGACTAGAAGCAGTTAAACAATTCTTGTTATTGCCCAAACCTGTAAACATTTATACAGATAGTGAATATGTAGTCAGAGTCTTAACATCATCTCCTCCCATTTGGGCAAGGAGAGGTTTGATTACAGCTAATGGTAAACCAATCAGTTATCAGGAAGTGTTAACAGAAATTTGGAGTTTGATAAAAGATGGCAATCCTTCTACAGTGAGTATAAATAAGGTCAAAACTCACACCATAAATGAAGTGCACAGTCAGGTTAATAAAATAGTAGACCAGCTAGCAAAAGTAGGGCCCTGTGACTCCAAACAAACGTATCCAACACAAAATGTTCCTCAATACTGGGCATGGGAAGTAAATGACATAGAAGAAAAACAAGTAAGGGAAATGGTACAAAATATTTTGAATAAGTGCCAAATACAAATGGACTTACCTCTAAATCCTTTACCTTTACATTGTATAGCTTACTTGTGTAAAGATCAGTGTACAGAAAGTGAACATAGAGTGGGAAGTGAGGTAGGTAAAATCACCCAAATCCAATGTGATGGGATCATCATAACACCTACTGTATGTGAATAAACAATAATAAGAACAGACAAAATGAAGCTGTTCTGGGGTCTTGAATTTGAACAAGGTGCTAATATGATAATATGACCTTAAATGCAAAAACAAAGATAATTAGCAGTTAGGACGCTTAGGAAAAATTCTGAGAGGACAGCCATACATCATCAAGAAAAATAAAATATTAGAATTTGAAATAGTACAAGGAAATGAATGGAAAGGGGTTAGAGTTCCAGAACTTTGGTCAGTACCAGGAGAATTCAAAAAAGGTCCTTTACATAGAGAACAAACAATTGAGTCTGAAAAAGGAAAAAAAAATAAGTTATTATCAGAATTTCCTATGTCATCCAGGAAGGGAAAATCTACAACAAACTGTTAGCTCTAGATTTAAATGAAAAGGAATGACAACAGACATCCAAAATCATATAGATAAATTTGTCACATGTGCCATGCATAATGTAGGAAAATGAAATAGAAGTAAACAGTATAGACTCCCGCAAGCATTGAGACCCTGGGAAAGGGTACAAATGAATTTTGTAGGATGTCTTCCAACAGCACCAGGAGGGTTTTGTTTCTTACTTACTTTGATAGATGAATATACTGGCTGGGTGGAAGCTCATCCAACAAAAAAAAGAAGATGCCAACTTGGTAGTTACAATAATAAATGAAAGGATCATGCCAACATGGGGAGTACCCCGTGAAATACATAGTGATCAAAGGACTCCCTTTACTGCAAAAGTGACAAAACAAATGTGTAAAACTTGGGGAATCAAGCAAATATTTCATATTCCTTACCATTCCCATAGTTCTGGAAAAGTCAAAAGAGCTAACAGGACTCTGAAGGAAGGATTAAAGAAATCATTGGGTAAAACATTTACCCAACATTTTGATTACAATTCAAAATTCTCCTCAAGGATGTGGGTTAACTCCACATGAATTAATGATGGGTCGACCTATGAATTTACAAGCAGGAGAAATCCTTTATGGGATACCATTAGAAGAAACAAAATTGTGGGACCAGCTCCAAGACCAAATCAATTGGGCAAAAGAGAGAGTCTGGGAAGCTGGACAACCCCATAATCTAGAACTTTGTAAGCAAAATAAGATTTGGGAATCAAGGGAGGTAAATGAAACAAGGAGATCTTGTAATGGTCCACCGTTTGAAAGCACAAGTAAATGGGATTCAAAATGGATAGGATCCTACATTGTTACCCAAGTGGGGTTAGTGGCTGTACAAGTCCAACCATACAAAAATCAGCCACCAAAATGGTTGGATTCATAGAGATCATGTTAAAAGATTAAAATGTAGGGAAGAAAACTGAATGAGTTATGAATGTAATAACTGATATAAAGGGACACAATATCAGATAAAATTAATAAGAACTTGATTCTTTTCTCTTACAGGTAATTTCAAGGAGAAATACCAAATCATGAAAATTCTAATATTAATTGTGATCCTGACTCGTTTTTACTCCTCAACACAAGGAAAGGTGGACTTCAATATTCAATACCTTTACCAAATGACTGCAAATGTACTCAAAAACTTTAAATGCTAAGCAGTGCTGGATCTGTGCTGAGATACCACAAGATGTAAACAGTAAAATTCCATTACAACCTATTCCGGTTACCCTTCTGGAAATGTTAAACCTCACAAACCAAGACTGGGTTCCAAGAAATGTCTCTATTCCAAAGACATACCCTTTCTTGAGGCTTGTCCATACAAATGTGACTGCTGAAGTTTGTTTACAATGAAAAGGAACAAGTAATCACCCATTTATTCAGTAAAGTTTTTATAGTATTATTTATGCTACCCAAAATACCAGTGAACAATGCTTTGAATGTTTTAATAATGAAACTTGCTGGACATTTAAAAAAGCTAGAACTAAACATTTGGTTACGTGGATGGTTCCAAATCGAGCAGGCATATATTACATATGTGGTAAAAGAGCCTACAAATGGCTTCCTGAGAATTGGAATGGATTGTGTTATTTGGGACAAGCAAGTCAATCCATTAGACATACTATAATATTACTTACTTAATTCTAATATTAGAAATGTTAGATTAAAAAGACATATTAACATGAAAAAATGGATTGTAGGAGATGATGTCCTTGCAGGATCAGCAATTTTTCCATTCTATGGAGCAGGAAAAGCTATTTGGGAAATTAGAAAATTGGCAGGATTATTAGAGGAATTGAGTAATGCTACATTAAAGGCAATAGAAGAGGTTGCTTTAGAAATGACTGCCATGAGAACTATGGTCTTACAGAACCACATGACATTAGATTTTGTTTTTGCTAGTAACGGAGGTACTTGTGCATTGATAGGAGGGGTATGTTGTACAATTTATGAAGTAATCTGAACCAATGAAGCTTGATAATATTCACTGAATAAATTCAACAAACATGAGCCCTCATGTCTGTTCAGGGGGAACTGTTATAATATTGGGATCTCAAATCATTCTGAGACACCTGCTTATGAAATCTTCCTTGGCCAGCATGTGGAATTCTATGTGAATGCTAGTGACTGAAGGCATGAATACAAAGCTGCATGGAAATACAATGCCTGGCTAAAAGGGCATCAGCCAAAATAAGATAGTGCTTATAAATAATTCCTCTTTTTATCAAGCCATAATTATTAATATGAATAAATATTTATGTTGAAAATAATTCCTCTAATAATCAGATGTCAGATAACAGATGTAAACTAGCTATAAGACTTCACAGTGGTTTTTAGAATTGTCAGCTCAGCTATATGTTAGGGAAAAAATAGAAAGGAAAGGTCACAGCAGCCTTGAACAAGGGTAACACACTGACACTTTGATGTATTGTTACAGCAGTGAATGGCTTTTCTATTAGAAGTTGTATAAACATGTATTAATCAGTAATTTTCCATTTCTGTCAAAATATTCCTAAACCATATACGTAAAGAATAAAAAGAATGTAAAATGCATGATTTGTAAAATGTACATATATGCCATAAACATCAAATAATACATTGTCTATAGAATGAATAACAGGAGAAGATATTGTACCTTGTATATACATGCTGCAGACTTTATATAAAGATTTTATTAAGCTTTTGTATTACTTTGTAAGTTGCAGATTTTCATTAATTCTGAATTATTCAACAGTTATAATGTAAGTAGTAATTGCAGCTGTAGTAACAATAAATAGTATTTCTTATTAGAAATATTATATCAGTAATAAGATATGATGACAAATCTGAAGCAAGAAATGCTTGCATCTGTACTTGTTAAAGAAAAAGAAAAAACTGTCATAGTAGAAATTTAAAAATAACTGCATGACCTGATCAAGACACAATGTATGCCTAAAGAGGCAGGGCTACATCTGACAAAACAGTATATAAAGTGCTGTACTCACTTGTAATGTTTGTCAAATACAGGCAAAATAAACTGTACTGACCCTGGGATGCCTTGCTTTTGTTTATCATTTATCTTTCTTGTTTTTCTAACTGCCTGTATTTTTTTCCTCATATGTCGAGTACTTGTAGATACTTTTACACAGAGTATAGAGACAGGGACTTTATTCGGTCTGTGTAAGGCACATGCTGGAGCCCCCTGATCTTCTTTATTAGAAACTTCTAAGGTCTCTCTAATTGCTACAGATGCTTAATATGGTACATGCCAAATGGGGCATTATACTCAATCATAAGCTGGATAAGTGCAGAGTATAGGGGGTTATAACTTCCTGCTCTTGAGGTGATGGCTTTACTAATCAAGTGTGCTACATAGAAAGTTTTCCTTACTACAGCAGACACATGGTGATCGAAGTTAAGGTTGCAGTCAACTTATGATCCCAGGTCCCTTACCACTTCATGGGCACTTAGGGTTTTGTTGTTGATTTGATAGTGTGAGGGGACATTGTTTGTACCAAAGGGAGTAATGATGCATTTCTTTGCATTCATTTGGAGACTGTGACTAATACACCAGTCACTGGTCTGTGTGAGACCCTCCTGCAGTATATGGATTCAGTGATTGCATCTAGTTTGCAGTCATCTGCAAACTTAGTCAACCACAACCCCTTAGTTTTGACCTGAACTTCTGAGAAGTATATACCAAACAGTAGGGGCCTAGCACTGACCCCTGTGACACCCCACTGGTAACAGGGATGATGGTTGATGTGGAGTCACCTACTTTGATAGTGTGTGTCTGGTTTGTGAACCAGTTGGCAACCCATCTTACAACAAAGGGGTTTACATTCAGTTTGCTAAATTTATCGGTAATCCCTGATTGTGGGATTATGTCGAAAGCATTTGCCAGGTCGATGTATGCTGTGTGCACAGATTTGCCCTCATCAAAGTCCTTGGTCACATTTTCAAAGAAATCCACCAGATTTAACAGGCAGGATCTGCCCTTCACAAAGCTGAATTGGGTAGGATCCAGGCTTTGATAACTGTGATCATCACTCAGATGAGATTAGAAAAGGTTGGGAAAAGAAACTGGAAAAGCAATTTACAAGAGAATGATGGGAAGACATACATATTACTCCCAAGTAGGCAACAATGTCCAGAAGATTTAGGATCTTTGCTTGGAAGTGTTTGCATAGATTGTTTTCATACCCCAAGCAGACTTTAAAAGATTTTTTCCTTGGATAGATAGCAAATGCTGGAGGTGTGATTGCAAAGAAAGAGGTATTTGGGAACATGTGTTTTTGAGTATAGTAAGTTAGTAGATTTAAAAAATTCCCTACGGACTACAGAAATATTGGGTGAGAAAATGGCAAATAAGTGTAACTAAGGAAATTATTTTTTTGTGCTGGGATACAGGATCTAAATTGCCTACATATTGTAAGGCATTATTAAGTTTAATTCTGTTGGCTAATAAACAAACAATTACTAAAATATGGAAATCATCATCTAAACCAACTGAATTTGAAGTACTGAATATTATAAAAGGGATAAAACAATTGGAAGAGGGGTCTTTGGAAAAAGGAAGGAGAATATTACATAGAAGTAAATGGAAACTATGACAACAATGCATACATAATAATGTTTAAGAGGAGGTGGAGGGGGTGTGGTTTAAAGGAAGGCAGGAATTCAGCAATTTTTTGTAATGTTGGACCAATGAAAGCAAAGAAAATATATGTGATGTATATTGTATTTAAATCGAAAAATGGAAAAAGGGTTTGTTTTCTGTTTTTTAAAGGTGGTAAAAAAAGAAAGGGGAAGGCAATTATACCTTGTTAAAACACATACAAAGTTATGCTGAACATGAGTTTGCATTTTGAGTACTAGAGAGGGTATTCAATAACCATAGTGGTGGGCCATGGGGTGAGTTAATCAAGTACAATTAACTGTTTTGGCAGTTGAAATTAAAGGCTGACAAGCTCTCTGGGTTTGAATGAAATGTATTTCAACAAGCAGTATTTTAAAATTAAAAGCATTGCAAAATTAATAATGCATATACAAGTGGTTTACTTTATTTTTATTCATTAACTTTTTTATAAATGTTGGACTGATGACAAATATAAAGAACAAAATTATATGGGTGCTATGTAATGTATGTAAATTGAAAAAAATGTTATTCTAGTTTGTTTCTTTTAATGTATGCTTGTCTACATTTAAAGTGATAGACTTAATAAAGGTGTTTAAAAAAAGAACACCACCGTGATGGGTCCTGATAATATCACAGGATACTTCCTCAACAGCATGAAAGATGGTCATTGGTAACCTTCAGACACTGGATCCAACCCAGTTTGGTTTCGTCAAGGGCAGATCATGCCTGCTCAACCCGATGGACTTCTTTGAGAAGGCCACCAAGGCAATGGACAAATGCCAAATGGTGCAGCCTGCCTATCATGACCTGACCAAGGCATTTGATACAATACCCCACTTGGGCATTGTTAACAAACTGACAGAATTAGGTATAAACAACAAAAACAAATAAAAAACTAAAACAAATATAATAATTGGATGGCACAGTGGTGCAGCAGTAGCATTGTCGCCTCACAGAAAGAGGTTCTCCAGTTTGATTCTTGGCTGGGGTGCTTTCTGTGTGGAGTCTGCATGTCCTCCCTACGTTCATGTGGGTTTCCTCCAGGTGCTCCTGTTTTCTCCCACATTTCAAAGACATGCATCTGAAGTGTTTCTCCCCCAGGCCTATACTGAAAATTGGCATTGTTCCAAGTCAGACTTTCCTGGTAAATAAATGTTAAATAAATAAATAAACTAATGTGTTACTCTCTGGATAGCCAGCTGTCTCTCACATAGGACCCAGAAGGTTAAGATAGGGGAGTCCACCTCAACAATGAAGCCTGTCATTACCGGAGTCCTTCAGGGATCTATACCGGGTCCGTCCTTATTACCAACTACTTCTTGGAAGTCAAGGCCAATGTCATGGGCCTGTAACTGACCAAGTTTACAGCTGATTGCAAACTAGGAGCATTTATAGACACATCAACTGGTCCTGATAATATCTAGGAATGCCTCATGAACAGCATGAAAGATGACTTATCAGGACCATTGGAGTCACTATTCAACTGCAGCCTCCAGAAAGGCTTCATTCCACATGAATGAAGTACTGAAACAGTCATCCCTCTGAACAAGGGAGGGTTATCTACAACATAAGTCTGACTAGTCTCATAAGCATAGTCCTGGAAAGAATTATAATGGAAATGATTAATAATGACATAGGATACCTTCAGACCCTGGATCCCACCCAGTTTGGTTTCATCAAGGGCAGATCATGCCTGCACAGTCTAGTGGACTTCATCGGGAAGGTCACCAAGGCAATGGATGAAGGTAAAATAGTGCATACTACCTACATTGACTAGACCAAGTCACTGATATTCTCCAGGAAGGGCTAGAACAGACAAATAACTGGTGGCAGAGTCATGGTTTAAAACTAATTTCCAAGAAATGTATTATAGTATCCCTTGGGAATTTGGGTACCGCAGGAAGCTACCTCATTGATAACACACCCATGAGGTTAGACCCAATAGTCAAGGATTTGTGGATGTATGTAGACAGTAACCTGCCTTTTGACCAACATGTGTCTAAGGTAGCAAGGAAATCATTCTATGTTACTCAACGTATAAGCAAGGATATGTCATCTTGGTCCAAGGAAGTCATCCTTCCACTGTATTTGGCCTTCATTAGACCCATCAATGAGTGCAATGCCCCCTTCAGTATGTATCTGACCATGTACATACTACAAATAGAACTTCCACAGATGCTCATCACAAAAAGAATGCAGGGCATAAACAACTTTTCTTATGCAGTTCACCTCAAAGTCATATCCTTGTATTCTGTATTCTACAGACTGTTGTGGCATGACCTATGCCTGGCATGCAAAGCATCCTTTGATCCTGCTGTGATGGACTTATACATATCTGCAAAATAAATAGCATCAGAACTACCTGAACTGGAGACTTAAACCTTTATTGTAACATAAGTAGGGCATGTTAGAGGTACAGTTATATGTCTTAGAGAATACCCCTTCTCTTGAACAGGCTTCTTTGACTCAGTTCAAGCATAGCCTAAACCAGTGGATGGAGAATCAGAAATTTACCCCTGCTCTGACACCTAAGTATCTAATGGATACAGGCAGCCTGTAAATGCTTGGCCACCTATGCTGTAGCCTACATACACCCTTTAAAATAACATCTAGGGCAACAAAACCTGTTGGATACATTTGGGATGCATGGTTGTGTTCCTTAGCATAGTTTACACCAATGAACCTATGAGCATGTTACAGAACAAGGTACAGTGTTCTATGGCTTGTCTGATAAGAACTGTATACAGGGACACTGCTAGTCCTCTAACATATTTCTCCAACCTATGGAAGATCAGGTGCATATAGTCTGCACATGGGAATGGTTATACTGAGCATCAAATGAAGAGGAACTCTACAAGATCTCTGAGGACTATTACTGTTTTGTCTGTAGTTATTGCCCATCATTATTATATAGAATTGTTGGGCCGTTCTTACAATATGCCAGAGTGCTGCAGTTTTTTTTAATAGAAGTCAAGATAATTTCTACTGTACTGTTCATAAAGGGGAGGTGATATAAGAAAGATTAAGGACAATGTAACCATAGTTACAGTCATCTGCATATTTAGTGAGTCAGAAACTGCAGTCAGTTTTGACACTCAAAATTGATGCCATAAAGGAAGAGACAGTAAGGATAGGTGTCCTCCTGTTTACACTTGTGTATGATCATGCAGCCAATTGCCATTTACCTTTTAGATCCCTGATATTATGTATGCCTCTGTTATGGGACACAGTGAAAAATGCTTTAGCCTGATTGAGATAAGCTGTGTGTACAAATAAATCTTCATTGATGGCAACACCTGCACTCTTAAACTATAAAGGTGAGCACACAAAATCTACCTTTGATGAAATTATAACAACTTAGATCAGTGGAAAAGTTTACCTGTATAGGCCTGCATAAGTCCCATGATGAGTTTCTCTATCACCTTGTATTACATGTTTGTGTAAAGTTAATTGGTCTGTAGTTACTGGGGTATGTGGAAGGGCCTACATTATGAATTAGTACCACAACAGACTGTTTTCAGATGTCAGGGACATTGCCAGACTGTATTGCTCTTTAGGAATGTGTGTAAATAAATATACAACTCTACTTTGGTTGCACAAATTAAAAGTCCTGGTATCCAATCTGGTGCCATGGAACTTGTGCTTTTGAACTTACTGAGGTCAGATGTGACCATTTCAGATGCAACTTCAGATGGGATTTTGATAAAAAGAAGAAGGAATAATCTATTGTAGCATAAATACCACCACAGGGTCTCCACTGAAAAGAGACCAGTAGCCTTGTGGGACTAACCACGTCAACAAAGGATGGATGGATGGATGGATGGACAGATAAATATATAAATAAATGCATAAAAGGAATGGATATGTTTTCTCTTTGTGGCCTAAAATCCAAATTTATATTCTAGTATAGTAGCTATAACTGTCTACTGTTTTATGGTAAAACTATTTTATTTTATTTTGTTCTAGCACATTTCCTTTATAGGTTAATAGGTAAGTACTAGGCTAGCTGCCCTTGTGGGCCATTTTAAGCCTAGCTAATTTCCTCACAAAGATGAGAATAAAACTCTGTACCTTGTGTATGTGAGGTAAACACCTTAGCCATTATTCCACCTTCCAACCCCAACATTGTTTGTTCCTTTTCATTTTTCAGATGTGGTGGTAGAGGGACTTATTACTTTTAAATGTTGTGATGGCAAGCTTTAACATGAGTGAAACTTTGCTTCTTTTTATAGTTTTAATGAGTTATTTTTGGATAGAGTCAACCTTCTCTTGTTGTGTTAGGCTGGATGAAGTTTGAAGGCTTTGTATACTTTTTTATTTTGGTTTAATGATTTGTTGAATTTGTAACTCCAACATTTAGGTGCACTGCAGAATTGTCCACTATGTTTAATGCCAACCTGATGGCGCAGACGCAAGTTGTCCATCTGTGCTGCCAGCAGCTTGAGTTTAGGAATGGACTCATGCCACTGGCGGAGTTGGTGTGGTGGATAGGATGAAGTGTCAATGGACGACTCTCATATGCTGGAGAGGGTTTGGGGAACTTTATGCCTGTGTAACCTTTGGTAGGAACCAAAACCCTGAAAGGTCATATCAGGGAAAACAGGAGGCAAGAATGATTTTCTGACTACATTGCATTAGTCATACCCATAGATGGGGTTCCACACCTGCAACTCCCGTCACACCTCACGGCTAACACTGAACACTGTAAGGCTGACTTCCCAAGGAGTTGCGAGGCTCAATTAGTTATGGGTTATGTCCAGTTTACCCAGTAAGGAGCAACTGCGGCATCACAGGTTGGGCAGAGGTGGAAGTCAGAGGAAGCTGCCAGATGCTGCAGATTCAAGAGGACAGAATAATAAAGGATTTTTTTATTATATGTATACTTTATGAAAATGCATAATCAATGTAGTTATTTAAAGTGTTGAAGACTGTGAATAATTTAGCAATGGATTGTGAGGGGCACCTAATCTGCAGTCTCAATTAACTATCATAAGGTGATTGCTCAGAGCACCATAGTTTTCATATGAAAAATATTTAATGGTGGCATTATTTTCTAAGTTTGGAACTGCGTATAAGATGAATTACACAGCGCTGTGGTTAGTACAAAAAGGAAGTGGGATGTGGCGTAGCTTAGTACAGCTAGTAGGGATGCAGGGATTTATATTTAGATGATACCAAGTAAGTTTTGAACACCTTGTAACATTTCTAAAATCTATTTGAGAGGTGTAATTTACTCAGTCAGTTGGTGGGGGGGTGTAATTAGGTCACTGAGAAGAAAAGTATTTTCTATTATGCAAAGGGTGGTAATTTGGTCAGTGTTGCGGTCATGTTCTTGAGGTGACAAGATGGGTTAAATGGATCAAATTTTAATCTTTTTGTGCATTTTGTAGTAGTTACCTCTAATCTCTTACATAAAGAAATAAACAGACAAATATTATTTTTTCTCACTAATTGCAAAGTGAAGGGAAATTTACCAAATCTTCCTTGTAGAAGTGCATATGATAAAGTGTTTGGTCCAATTCCTCCCGTAGAAGAAAGGGCCCAGAAGGAAGCCCCCAAACTAAAGATGCAGAGGATTAAGGCTGTGAGTTGTTAAAGAACTCTTTCTTGTGGTAAAGAGTTTGATTCCCATTGCCTTCATTTGCCTATAAGTGTGACCTTGAGCCAGTCACTTTATGAGGCAGAGTTTTGGGATAAATGGGAAATTGGGCTAGGCTCCTCAATGGTGCTCTGAACCGCATGCCTAGTAATTACCTATGAACCTAAGATGGCATCAGTAGGTTCTGATTACATTTACTATAAAAATCCTTAGGGAACTGAACTGGCAATGCCATTAATTAATCACTATTACAAACCATGGAGAAATTATATGATTCCCAAAGACCAGAAATGGGTAAATGCAATTTCCCTTTATATGAAAGTAGGGGAGCAAGATAGATGCTTAAGGACCTATGAGGTCCACTCCACAAGCTCTGTCCTTGATCTGCCTCTTTCCTGCTTCTCTCCCCTGTTATGAAAAGATACCAGGAAGGAGAAGCAAGAGCCAAGGATTGAAGCTGCCTTTCTGTGGGGTTTAGCCCTCTCTTAATACTCCCAACTGCATTATCACTATTGATTGACAAAGCTTGTGGTAATGCCTAGCTATACCAGGCTGCTTAAGAATGCATGCTTTCACACTAAGTATGCTCTTGGTTGAAATGGTTGCCAGGTTGCCATGTTTGCACAGGGGGTTGTACTCCAGCATTGGGGATCAATCCCAACTCTCTACCCTAGGAAGACTGAGGTCACCTCAGCCACTTACTCCTATCCCTGTCTAGCCAGCTATTAGGCTACTAAGTCATCCCAAACCACATGGGATGTAGCCAGTGCCAAAACCTGGATGTCACAGAGCTGTCTTACTAACCTATCAATTTGACCTCATTGCTAGGATTAAAATTAATTAATTTGCAGGGCACAGGATCTAATACAGAAATATAGAATAGCTTCATAAAAAAACAGCTGCTTGAATGAGAGGCAGGAGTGGTAGATCTGCAAAGCTGGGCTGCTGCTTTAGACGTTCACTGTTTTTTTTTCTTCCTTGTCTTCTGAGCCTTGCAGAGGAGGTGAAGGTGAGATTGACTATAGGTATATTTGTGTAATGTGTGAATATTCATCTGTGCTTCTGTATGATAGAGAGGGAGGGAGTGAGAGAGAGAGAGAGAGAGTGTGTGTGTGTGTGTGTGTGTGTGTGTGTGTGTGTGTGTGTGTGTGTGTGTGTGTGTGTGTGTGTGTGTGTGTGTGTGTGTGTGTGTGTGCAGGTCTGTGCATTTCTGCATGTACATGTATGTATGTGTGGTTGCACAAATATGCATGTGTGCATGCGTTTGTGCATACATGTGTGTGCCTTTTGATATCACCCTGCCAACAGATCACTCACCGCTTTCTGTTTCTTCTTTCCGCACGTTCCGCAGATGCACCCAAAGAGCCCATTGATCATTTGAACGAAGCAAAGAATGAATTCGATGAAGCTGGATCCCATTAAGATGCCAAACAGAATAATGTTGAATATCACCACATTATCAGGTTCTTCGCATTTATCCCACAGATTAGTATCAAATAGGTAATTCTCACTGCTGTGGAAAAATATACAGACATTTAAGCTATACTTTAGGTACTCAATTTAGTTATGAAAAAAAACTTATGTAGCACTTTTTGTATACTTTATACTTCAAAATAACTTATAAATACTAAAAGTACAGTCAGTACTAGAAGTAAAAACTCTGAAAATGCAGTGCAAGCTATTCTGTTCATCAGTATTTTAATTTAGTCTTGGACAACTTAATTAATTTATTTTATGTAAAGAGAGATGCTCAGCTGGAGAAGTGGTTAACCACATTGTCTTTTAGGATTATAGCTATGTAATTAAACTAAACAGGAAATTAAGAGGACTAATTAAGTCCAACAAGGCCAATTATGAGGTCCAGATAGCCTCACAGACTAAAGATGACTACAAGACCTTCTACAGGTATGTCTAAAACCTCAAAGGCAGCACACATCAGTGTGCCACACTGGTGGTCAATAGTGCCACCTTCACTGAGTAGAGGAACATAGAGAATTTGGTGGCTGACAAATTAATTTCAAACTTAACCATCCTCGTGAAGCACAGTCCATCCCTAACTCTATTTTAGCATAACTTTGACCAGGTCTATATCACATCATCGACCGCTCAGGTTGTTGAACGCCTAAACGTCGACATCTAAACATCGACAACTTAAAATCATGAATGCCACTTTCCACACAGGAAAAGAAAGCTGCTGGCCAAAGTAAAAAAAAAAATTTAAACAGAAATCAATTGGGGGGCTTCACATCCCCCCCAACTAAATTTACCATCTATGAGATCGCTCTATGTTGTACACAGGGCAAAATCCCCATAATGGCCAAACGACATGTTTCCCTGTGTGGAAACTGCTGTTTGCAATTTTAAGTTGTCAACATTTAGGTGTCGACGTTTATGCATTCAACAACCTAAGTGGGTGATGATTTAATATAGACCCCTTTGACCAATGGATGGAAAATTGGAAATTTACCAAGGGTCTAGCCTCCATGTCTCCGATAGACAGAGGCAGATAGTAATGCCCAAACTAACATACCTTCTTCCCACATAACCTCTAGAAATTTCCTAACTAACATATACCCTCCTAATAAACTCCAGTAATACATAGGGACACAGATGGGTTAGATTGCACAGCTGGGCTTATAACGGCAATGATGGTTGTTAGCCTAGAATATACCTATGAACTTATATAACATGCAATCAAGACAACTGCTAAGAGGAGAGAAAGAAGTCTACTTTAATGTCCAAAAATATGACAAAACAATATTCTGATATCAACATTTCTGGTTTGAGGACCCTTGCCTGTTTGAAATGAGAACTCATGATTGTGGTTTGGAAAAGAATGCATGTGTGAGATTATGAGAACTGCTGATTTCTTCCTGCACTGACTTACATGCATTACTGGATCACCAGACTGATAAAATACACAGCGTTTATTAAAATAACAACAAATATAAAACAAGGTAAGCACTTTCAGGTTAGACCCTTCTTCAGACAACACATACTACATTAAAGCTCAGTTTTAAATAAGCAATAGCCAATCAATGTTCAGTACTGAACCTTTCTCCTTTTTAAGGTGGGCTTGATGGGAATAACTCCATGTCTGAAGAAGGGTCTAACCCAAAAGCACTTACCTCATTTCATATTTGTTGTTATTTTAATAAATGCTGTGTATTTTATCAGCCTGGTGGAAAAGTAATCTTTGGTTTCTACAATTTCGTTTGTTAGTGAAGTGGACTTTTGGTGGAAAGGTTGCCATATTTCATATTTTGGGTATAACTTGCATGCATGTGCAGAAAGCACATGGCTTGCCATGGATTTTCTCATCAGTGGTCTTTATGCACTGACCTATGTCTTTATTTCACCACTTGTAGCTTCGGTATGCTCACTGCATGCCCAGAGTGATCCTTCAGTCACAGTGGTTCAACCGCAGTCTGGTAAATGATATCAGAGTGATACTTCCGCTGATAAGAGGTGGCACATCAGTGCAACAAGATCCCATAAAAAGTGCAGGCTTATTTAGCATATCATATTTTTAGTCTTATTCTGCCCTCAAATATCCATTTTTTGCAGCTGCATGTGTCCAGTATGCTTGTGTTAGTCCTTAACAGAAGTATAAAAAGGAGCTCACTTTTAATACCCTTAATCAAAAGAATAGCTTTATTTTATACATACAAAAGAAACCCTCCACATTTAATTGCAGTGATTTTTGTTCTAACACCAAAATGCATCCTTTAGGAATGACCATCAGGGTACTTAGTCCCCCCCCCCCCCCCAGGAGAAGTTATGTTGTCTGAGCAGCAGCAGGTGACTGTTCTGTCAGAGTCAAGTTCCTATATCTAGGTATTGGAAGAGATTCAGCCTCCTATGATCAGGTTTCTATTTGTGGGCACTTTAAGGGGGCTTATATACTGGTGTCCTGGCCCTCCAGTAAAGGAAGCTGTCCTTTCCAAATTGCAGCACATTTTTTTAAATAATTAAATAGTCCAGCCCATGGATCAACTGCAGTGGCCCAAACATACCAAACTCAGGTCCCTTTACCTTTTTAGGGGATATCCAGTCCCCTAATGTTAGCCAACACACTGTTGTGTCCACTATCAACTACCTGAAAATAAACATAATAGTCTTTGGCCTTTTTTCTTCTTGAAATTAAGACAAATGGTCTTTGTCACTACCCTTCCTCCTGTCTCTCTTTTTCACCCTGTCAATTTATGTGTAAACCAGGTAAGTGCATACTTTTCCCACATTTTTACATGCCCAGAGTAGGACATTTACTAGTGAAACATAACATTTTGCAGGACAGACTATACCCTCAACCAGTACCAAAACACTTACTTTCACTTCATTGTCACACTGAAGAGTCACTGTTTAGAACTTTAGGTATTTCAACTGTTTGCTGTCAAATCAACTTGTTCTTCAATATTTAAAAGAAACTAAAATATTTTCTTCTAAAAATTAGGACATTTACCATTTTTCATGTAAATTTGCAAGACACAACGGTCAAGTCTTTCCCAGGAAAAAGTGGTACAGTTCTTAATCCTGTAAGTGAACTTGTCTTTCTTTGATTCCTTCAGCCATATTTAGCTGAAAGACTTGCAGTGCTGCTCAATGTAAACATATGCATTTGTTCATTTTACTTGTCTGCTGCACATGAAAAGCACTAGCATAGACTAGGTTCAGATTTTTGCTGAAGCTAGTACTGTTTATGACCTATGGAGCCTGTAAAACAGTTAATCTTTTGCCTGGAGACCCCCCCCCCCCAGTGCCCTTGTGGGAGGAAAGTACAGTTTGGACTGATCTAGCTAGACTTACGGTTGCAGGGCTCTGTTTAGGACATTTGACTGGATAATTTGATCGTTGGCTGTTTCCTGTTTTTCTGTTTTAATAAGCCTCTGTTTGAACTGGTTTGTGCTTCTTTGAGCCTGTTTTTGCATTGCGCAGCATCAAGCACCACTATGCAGAGGGATTGCTGGTTACAAACAGCTGTTCTCTAGCCTCACAAATATTACCTAAACCAGAGCTCTTCACACCTAAACCTACTAATACCTTTCCCTGCTGTATTCCCTCTTCAACTGTTATAGCCAGACCTAGATTATTCCTAGGACCATAAACTGTCAGTTTCCCTTTTCTCCTACCAACCTGGTTGACATGGGTCTACCGAGGCAATGTAGCAACTGCCTCATGTACACTGACAACCCCCTACTTCTAAATCATTCCAGCACCAATTGTGAGAGATGCACCTGCATTATATATCTGGAATCACAGCTCTCGCGCTCAATAGATAGCAATATAGAGCAGGTTGTCAGCCCATTTACCACAACACCTACTCATGACACACAGCATACACACAGACCAACATATGCAGAGGTACTCACAAAAATCTACCTAAACACCAGAGGCCTTCAAAACACATACATACTAAACCAGCCATAACACCCAAAACACACAAGGCACATAATGACACAAGCACAAGTGTCTCACTATCAAAGCCCATAAGGCAATGCACATCCACTCCAAATATTTTAGTCCTAGGAGACTCTGTAGTGAGACACACAGACATCCCCCTCACCAGGCTGAACAAGGAGAAAGTCATAGTCAGCTGTCTTTCTGGTGCCAGGATTCATCAGAGCATGCAGGCACTCAAGTCTTGCCACCCCCATAGTGTCTTTTTTAGGCAAGGCTCAAATGACAAACCTACCTCCCTAGAAAACACAAGTGGAAAAAAAACTAAGGGTAATGCTGCTCAATGCCAGAAGTCTAAACCTCAAGATGCATGCCCTCGAAGCCCTCCTCAGTATAGAGAACATCGATGTCTGTGCAGTGACTGAAACCTGGTTCAAGGCTCCTGAGAGCACCCCAGCACTATCAGGTTGTATCTCATATCATGCTTTCCGGCCCCAAAACTTGGACCGAACCACAAAAAGAGGGGGAGTATCCATATTCATCAAAGATACCCACACCTCCAGGTTAGTGGCAACGCACGAAGCATCGGAGACCATCCAGGTGCAACTAACCATAGGAAAAACTGCCTTACAGTTTGTAGCATGCTACAGACCACCCTCTCAAACTCAGGAACCCCACACAGCCTTCCTGAAGACACTGGAGAGTATGAATGTCTCTCCAAATACCATAATTTTGGGAGACTTCAACTACCCAAACATAGACTGGGAACATTACTCAAGCCCCAACACCCTAGCCCAAAGGTTCCTAGAATTCATAAACTCAAATGCAATGGAACAACTAGTCACCATTTCCACAAGAGGAGACAATATACTAGACCTGATCATCACAAACATGGGGACAAAATGCTCCACACCGGAAGTATATCCCTCTTTGGTAAGATCAGACCATAAATTAATCTCACTGGAAATCCACATCCCGCCCCCACCCCCTGCACAAAAGACCACAGTGAAGAACTTCTCAAAAGCCAACTTCACACTTAAGACTGAAGTGGTATCCTTCAAGGCCCCTGGGCCAGTGGAAACCACAACCCACACTGCTGAATCCTTTGCAAATGCCTTCTACGGGCACCTTCAAGAATGCATGGATCATGCAATCCCAAATAAAACCAAGACCCATTCCCCCAAAGGCAGGCGCCCGGTCTGGTGGACCCCAGCCATAAACAAACTTTACAACAGGAGGAGGAAGCTACTACACGACAGAGCAAAATCCCTAAAAGGGAAGGCATCTTTGATCAGTACTAGCAAAAAACTACGATCACTCATAAAATTATCCAAGGCCAACTTTGAGAGAAAAATCGCAAAAGACACAAAAGACAATCACAAGGCCTTCTTTAGCTATGTTAAAAACCTGGGTGGAAACTCCCAGATATGCTCAGAGTTAGTCCAAAATGACACAAAATACACTGAACCCACTGACATTGCCAACATTCTGGCAGACAAGTTCAGTGCAGATTTCTCCTCCCCCTCCCCCCCAAAAGGAGAAATAACTATCCCAGCAGAGTGTAGCCTCCCTAACATCTCAGATGCCCAGGTGAAAGCCGCCCTCTCTAAAGCTAAAAATACAGCATCAATGGAACCGGACGGTGTCCTGGGCTGTGTGCTACATGAACTCCAAGAGGAACTAAACCCACACATAAGGCTGCTGTTTAATCTTAGCCTTACTACAGGATACGTACCCAAAGAGTGGCGTACGGCAACAGTGGTCCCACTTCACAAAGGCGGTGCTTCTACGGACCCTGGAAATTACCGCCCCATAAGCTTGACGAGCCTGGTCTGCAAAGCTATGGAGAGGATCATTATGGAACTCATAAACAAAGACATTTGGGACCTACAGACATTGGATCCTACCCAATTTGGCTTTGTCAAGGGCAGATCCTGCCTTTTGAACTTGGTCGACTTTTTTGAAACCGTCACTGAGGCCATTGATGAGGGTAAGGCAGTTCACACAGCCTACCTTGACCTTGCAAAAGCCTTTGACACAATACCCCACTCGGGCATCATAGACAAACTCACCAGCTTAAATGTAAACTCATATGTCACAAGATGGGTTGCAAACTGGCTCAAGGACAGAACCCACAGGGTCAGAGTTGCTGGAGCTATGTCAGACTCTAAGCCAGTCACAAGCGGTGTCCCACAGGGCTCAGTCCTGGGACCCCTCTTGTTTGGCATTTATTTCTCCGAGGTACAGGCAAACATAGGAGGATTGTGGCTGACAAAGTTCGCAGATGACTGCAAACTAGGCGCCATAATTGATACTCCAGCGGACACAAACATCCTTCAGAGAGGCCTCATAGAAACGGATAATTGGTGCCAGAGCCATGGCCTTAAGCTGAACGCCAAAAAATGTATAGTCATACCATTTGGGAAAAACAAGGTACCCACAAATTACCACATAGGTGGTAATCCATTAAGTACGGAAGAGGTAAACAGGGATCTAGGGACCCAGGTTGACAGTAACCTCTCATTTGACACTCACATTGCCAAAGTGGTTAGGAAGACCTTCTATATTGCCCACCTTATCATGAAGGGTTTCACATCTAGATCATGAGAGGTCATTGTGCCCCTGTACTCTTCTCTTATCAGGCCAATGATTGAGTACAATGCCCCATTTGGGATGTATCTCACCCGACACCTGCAGCAGTTGGAAAGACCCCAAAAGTTCCTCACCAAGAGGATAAAGGGTCTTAAACATATGTCATATGCTGCCCAACTGAAAAAACTCCAGCTATATTCAGTCACATACCGCCTACTCAGAGGTGATCTCTGCCTGACATACAAGGCCATGTCCAATCCGGAATTAATGGACATGCTCCACCTCAGAAAATCCAAATCCATCAGAGCCACGAGAGCAAGAGACTTAAACCTCAACGCAGAAATAAATAGGACATGCTGGAGGGACAAATTCATAACCCAGAGGCTCCCTACACTCTGGAACAGAATCCCAGTCCATGTTAGGCAGAGCCCCTCACTGACTCTATTCAAGAGAAATCTTGACGAGTGGATGGGAGATCGTAGGTTTACCCCGGGGGTCATCTCTGTGTCACTACTAGACAGAGGCACAGTAAACTAAACCCTAAAAGGGCATAGTATTCTCATCCTAAGGGGTGGTGAAAGCCACACACACTCTGGCTAGGCTTATAAATTCCCTAGGGCAAATAGCCTAGTACGAACCTATGAACCTATGAACAAGTACTGTTATGATTTGGTCATAGTGCATGTTGGTGTGAACAACTTGAGATGGACCTCCCTGGACTACATGAGGGGAGACATGATTGAGCTCTCTGATTATGTGCCATACGCAGGTATATCCCTAGCCTTGAGCAGCATATTACCCTCACTTAAGATGATACCACAACATAAACAGAAAATCATTGATTTCAATAACTGGCTTACTTTCTGGTGTCATTCTAAAGGGATCTAGTTTCTGTCAGCTTGGGATGACATGATCAACAGACCTCGATGCTTTGTCAGAGATGGTCTTCATCTGTCACCTCTGGGATTTCAGTTACTGGCAAATGCTCTTGCCATCCCATAATACCTTTTTCAGGCAATGTCACAATGACAAAATTCCAGACATAAAAACTTTATCGAAAAACAACCTCATGGTTATGCTGCTAAAGCTAGGAGTCTTAGCATGAAACTGCACTCAATGGAAGCAGTCCTCACCTTGGAAGATGCTGACATTTGTGCAGTCACTGAGACCTGGCTCAAGGCAGTGGAGACCACCCCAGCCACACCAGGTTATACCTCCTGCCACACATTCAGACCACAAATGGAAGGCGTAAAAAATAAAGGAGGTGGTGTATCAATATTCAATAAAGTTAAATACACCTCCCGATTGGTGAAACACTATGATTCCCTGGAGACACTTCAAATGCAACTAACTGTTGGAAAGACACCTATTCAAGTCATTCCCAGCTACAGGACCCCTTCCATGAATCAAGACACCCACACTGCCTACTTGGATCTACTGGAATCCATCAAGATACATCTGAACACCATGGTTCTGGGTGATTTTAATTATCCATTCATTGACTGGGTAAAATAGTCATACTCAAACTCACTTGCCCAAAGGCTCCCTGAGTTCATAAACTCTAACGCCCTGGACTAGCTGGTGCACATCCCAATTAGGGACACCAACATTGTGGATCTGGTGCTTACCAATATGGGGGACCACTGTGGCACCCCCACTGTGAGATCTTCCCTTGTCAAATCTGACCACAAATCATTATCATTCGAATAACTATCACACCAGACTCGCCCACCCCACCCCACCCCAGCAGCAACTAAACTAAAAAACTTCTCCAAAGCAGATTATATCCTTCTAAAGGATGGTATAAATAGTTTCATTGCATGCCGCCTCAGATGTAACTGACAACTATGCCGAATCCTACACCAACACTTTTTACAAACACCTGTATAACTGCATTGATGCAGCCGTACCTGATAGGAACAAAACAAGCTCATCAAGGAAGTGCAAACCTGCCATGTGAACAACTGCTATTAACAGGCTTTACAATAACAGGAAGAAAGTGTTGTACAAAAGTAAGAGGGATCATGCCCTAGAATGAAACACTCCCTCCTCAGCTTAAACAAGCAAATAAGACTTCTTGTGAAGTCCTCCAAAGAAACTATGAACCCAAATTAGTGTCATCAACTAAGAACAACCATAAGGTGTTCTTTAGTTACATCCATAGCATAAAAGGTAAGACCCAGATTTGCTCTGAACTGGTAGTTAATGATACTACATACACTGAGCCTGTGGACATAGCAATCCTGTTAACCAACAGGTCTGTGAAAACATCACTCACCTGTCTCCACCACACATACACCATGACATAACTTCCACTTATCCCCCACCTTGTATCTCTAGAGAACTGGTCATAAATGCCCTCTGTAAGACCAAAAACACAGCGTCTATGGGACCTGATAGCATCCCAGGCTGTATCCTACATGGACTCCAACAAGAATTAGCAACACCATTGGGGTACTGTTTTCAATCATATTCTAAGCACTGGCTTCATCCCAGCAGAATGGAAAATGGCCACTGTTATACCCTTATACAAGGATGGTGCTTCTACGGACCCCAGGAACTATAGACCTGTCAGCCTGACTAGCCTTATCTGCAAGGCCATGGAGCAAATAATCATGGACTTTATTGAGAAAGATATAAGTAATCTCCAAACACTTGACTCTACTCAGTTTGGATTTGTCAAAAGGAGATCATACCTGTTAAACCTGGTGGACTTCTTCGAGACAGTAACCAGACCACTCATAGGTGATCTCTGCCTTGCGTATAAGGCAATCTCTGACTCTGATTTATTGGAAATGCTGCATATCCGTAAGTCCAATGGCTCACGGGTTACTCACTCTAAACACCTTAACCTGGTATGTGACATTAATAAAACCTGCTAGAAGGACAGGTTTCTCTCCCAGTGGTTACCACACCTGTGGAACAGACTCCCAATTCATGTCAAGCAGAGCACTTCTTTGACCCTCTTCAAGTGCAATCTGGACGATTGGATGGGTAACCATAAATTCACCACTAGGGTTCCACTTGTGTCTCCCTTGTACAGGAGCAATAAGTGCTGATTGTGGAAACAAGGGCAGTACTTGGCTAAGCTTGCAAGTTCCCTAGGGCCATTAGCCTAGTAATTTCCTATGATCCAATAAGACCATGTAGATAGAGTACATATAAAGCTTACCATTAAATACTATTGCTAACTACAGTATAAGATAGGAGCTTGCTTACTATATCAAGTTTAATTCCCTCATTTATTAATATGCACAGTATATATGTCTTTGAATCTCCATTTGCATTAATCGAGATTCACTCTATGTATGTATGTGTATTTCTATCTTATTATAAATGTGTACTTTTGTTTTGCATTTACACCCAAGTCGTGGCTGAAAAGGGCCAAGTGACCACTTCACCTACCTGGCAAAAAATGGTAAATAAATAAAGAATGAATGAATGAATGAATGAATGAATGAATGAATGAATGAATGAATGAACTAGGCTATAAGGGCAAGTAGAACATGTATGTGGACAGCTCAATGTAGCTAATCAACCAACATGTTTTGGGAAGTTGGAAGAAACAGGAGTACCCAGATAAAACACACACACACACACACACACACACACACACACACACACACACACACACACACACACACACACACACACACACACATGAACACTGTCCAAAATTCTACAGAGATATTGACTAGAGGTAAGGAAGGAACCTGGACCCTAAATGCAGATCACCCACCTACACACACACATGCACACACATACATGCACACACAAACACACACACACACACACACACACACACACACACACACACACACACGCACACTCCACACACATCCTTACTTTCCTGATCTGTGAGCATATCATAACTTTAAAAGATTCAAGGGTTAACTATGATAAGAATTTTATTCATTACATTATTTTTCTACAGGGTTTTGAAAAAATCACCATAGCAGGGTCATTTCTTAACAACCTGAGCCAAGTTTTCAAAGTGTCATCTATGGGACCCTACATATGAACTATTACTATTACACAAGTCTGTCACAAAAGGCACTCATTTCATACAGTGATCATAAAATCGCCCTTTTGAATGGATGTACTGTGCAATAACACTGATGTAGTACAGAAGGTACACTAACACGAGTACTCCTACAGTGAATTTCAAAATTATTGTTAGCTACCAGTCCTGTGGTTTTACTTTTAATTTTCTGAACATCTGCTCACAACTATTTTCACTTCTTAATATTCTGGACCATAGCTTCGGTTTAACATCTGACGGCCTCACATCACAAGCTGTATGGCACTGTTACAGGACAGCTCTGTCGTGATTTTGCCAGAAGACTTATTTCTGTCTGACTGAGTAATTATACAGTTAGTGGGAAATACTGTCCTTGTAAACTTTTACTGCTTAATTTCATGAGGTAAGCCTGTATGATGTGTGAAATAAATAAATACCTGCAGCTAAAACACTGCAAAGCAGAAAAGTATGAGCTTGCTGTATATTTGGCAATATAGTCTCAAAAGTTTGAGAATTGTCAGTAAAATGACTTGAATCACAGGGCTGATAAAGAAGCATAATACATACTACTACACAGAACCAATGCACTGTAAAATTCAGACAAACTCCTACTCAAAGATGAAAGAAAATTGCTAAGTATTGCTTCAGAAGTGATTTATTACAGAGTCAGTAATACTGAGTACCAAATCATCTTCTGATACTCAGTATATCTGCAAATTAGCAATGCATCATAAATAAAAATTCAGAGATGCGTATACAGATTATTACATCTGCCTGTTTTAACTAAAAGCAATTCTCCATGTGCTATGACACGAAAAAGTCTGCTGTGTTCATATAGAAAGTGAATAAGTGATATGTGATGTCATACCAGTACACTGCAGTATTGCAATGTTACTGGCAGTCAACCAAAACACAGTCAGGATTAGAAAGTTTCTCCTTTTTTGTACCATTGTGCATTATTGGCGTCTATATATATTTAGATGTGTGTGTGTGTGTGGGGGGGGGGTAAAAACACTCTATAAGGCTAACTTTTGTCTAAAATCAGTGTAAAGGCATTGATTATTTGTGATTGATAGGAACTGCAGGCCAAAGACTCAGACCAGTGTACTTACCTGGTTAACAAATAAAGTTCCATCAATTGCTTGACATGTAATTACAGATATGTATCTGTATAAATCTACCTGTCTGTTTGCCTGTCTGTCAGTAGGGAAGGTACCATTAATGAACTACCAACAAAATGAAATAAAGTCTGGATCATTAATGGGATTGTATGCTTCTTCTTTATTGATGATGTGACCCATGGGATTAATTATATTATGTAAAGGTAGTGTAGGTTAAGGGGGGAGAACCCCCCCCCACCAAAACCATAGTTAATACTAAACCAACTTATACGGAACTTTTTCTGCTCAACGAAAACTTTGTGGTCAACTACGTAAACTGATGTGTTTCAGTTGACCACCAGGGACACTGAAATACTGCAATGCATTGACACAGAATTGTGCAGCAGCAACAATTAGGAAATTTCTCTTTATCGTCATTAAATACTTATAAATATATATATATATATATATATATATATATATATATATATACACACACACCCACACACACACACACATATATATATATATATATATATATACATATACACACACACACACCCACACACACACATATATATATATATATATATATATATATATATATATATATATGTTTAGAGAGTGAAATGTGGTGGTATGAAGGGTACAGGGTAAGATAATTTTATTTAAAATTCCATATGTAGTTCACTGATTTCTGAGTCATGGGACTGAAGCCAATTAATCCATCGATCACTTAACATATATCCATGTTATTTATTATTTTTTTATATAAAAAAAATTTTATATATATATATATATATATATATATATATATATATATATATATATATATACCAAATTACTACTCCAAAGTGAAATACTTAAAAATAAATTAAATAATTAAAAAAAAAAAGTTAAAACCAGATGAAATTCGGATATATTAGTACGTGCTATTATTTTATGTTTATTTTAACAAGACTTCATTGGATAATAAAACACTCAAAGAAAATGCATTTAAATAATTAAAATAATTGGTCATGTAAACAATCAAAATCAAACCAAATTACATCTCTTGCTCTTCAGTAGTGGTTTAATGCTCAAAACACCATTTAAATGAGGTGGTTGATTGGCTGCCAATAGTATTTGTCAATACATTTATCCAAATCCCCACCTCTTGGATCCAATTTTACTTGTTGTAAAACAAAAAATTAAAACAGTTAAAATGTATGTATTTCACACTGTATTTATGCAAAGCATTACCTGCAGTACATCTTTTCATTGCATTAATATGTTCAAAATTCTCTAACTCAACTTCCTTCGAATTTTTCTGTTTACAATGAACAATATGAAGTACATATAGCAACATAAATCAGAAATTCAGTATTCCATGTAAATACCATATATCAGACCTTATTGGGTAGGTTATTTTTAGTCATAACATTCCTACAACTATCCCATCCATATTCCAACACTGTTTTTAAATTCCTCCCTCTATTACAAAAAATGAAGGTCCTTCACTTACCATCATTTTGTGCACAGTATTATATCCCCTCTGTCTCTTCTGGTCTGAAGTGAGAAGTGCCCGAGCTTGTCTAATCTCTGGTTATATACTTTGCCTCCATCCTATGTCTCTCTGTCTCTCTCTGGAAGTTTTCTTCAGGATTCCATTCGGTAGTCTGATGACACTGTCTTTATATGGGCTGCACAACTGCATGCAGTCCTGAAGATGTGGTCTGACTAAGGCACAGCAGAGTGGAAGTGTTAACTCTTCTGGTATGAGTACCCCTGAGTATACACCCCAACATTCTGTTTGCTACTGCCTCTGTTCCCAGTGATCCAGTCCAGATGTCAGGAATACATCTACATTCTTTTCTGCTCTGTTGCCATCTGTTCCTCTTCCCCAGCTAATAATTTACACCAGGACTGTTGTGTTCTAAGTGCAGTGTTGTACCATTTTATTTGAAATAAACCTGAACTTCCACCTTTCTGCCCACTTATTCCGCCTTTCCAAATCCTTCAGTAGACTCTCACCCATTCCCCACTGTTGCACCTACTTTGTATCACTAACAACAAAGCTGATCCTGACCTCTATTTACTCAATATGTCCAAGACAAACACACTGAAGAGTACTGGACCCAAAAATGCCCCCCCCCCCTTCCAATGCAAAGTACTCCACTGATCAGTTTCCTAATCTCTAATTTTGGTCCTCTCACCACAATCTTCCAGATTTTATGCAGCAATGCAGATATCTAGTTCCTCAGTCTTGGTCTTATCCCCGTCTCTTTCAGTTTTCATATCAACATATGTATGGGACTGAGTTGCATGCCTTGCTGAAGTCCAGGTAGACTACATCTACTGCTATGCCTCTGTTAATTTCTCCTGTAACCCAGTCATAAAACTAGATACATTTTGACTGACAAATCCTTCTAGCTTTGAACCCATTTTGATTGCTGTTCTGGATATTGTTTTCCTTTAGATATACTGCCAGCCTTCTCCTGAAGATTGTCACCATGCCTTTGCCTGTCATTGGTGTTGCACAAATAAACTCCACACAAAAAATAATGGCAGCAAAACAATATTTTTAATTCTTCCATTTTATAATTCTTTCTAGCATAATAGTATTAAGTAAATAAGCCTACAGTTCACAAATTTTCCTGCCCTGCCATATAAATAGGTACCCCACTTACTGCTATTTCTGCACTAGTCAGTGATCTATTGAAGATCTCCATCAGGAGGTCTGAGAATTCTGAGAACTATGGGAGTTGACCCCTCTGGTGTTTGTTTTTTATCCTCCCTAAGGGCATGCAGATCCTTTTCCATCTCCTTTCTTCCTCTCTGTCCTGTTGTCTTGTCTGTTCACTGTTCTCCCCAACCCTTCTGCCTTGCCTCCTACCAACATGGCACCCTCCATTGGCTTTCCGTTGTGAAGACTGTTGCAAAGCATTCATTTAATATGTTTGTTTTTTCTAGTCTTCTGTAATTTTCTTGCCATCTTAGCTCACCCTGGACAGTTCAGCCCCCCCACACACACACACACTTTCTTTCTTTAATGTACCTAAAAAACATGATTTAGGTTCATAGGTTCATAGGTTGGTACTAGGCTATCAGCCCTAGGGCCTATACAAGCCTAGCCATAACAATTCCCTGGCTATTTCTTCCCACATTATTTACTTTCCTGGACCCCTGTCTAGCAGGGCTACTGACGTGATCCCTGGGGTGAATTTCCTTTCTCCCATCCAATTGTCAAGGTTCCTCTTGAAGAGGTCCAAAGAGGCACTCTGCTTGACATGTATGGGCAATCTATTCCAGAGTCTGGGAGTCTCTGGGTCACAAACCTATCCCTCCAGCATGTTTTGTTTATTGTGATGACAAGGTTTAGATCCCTGGAGCGTGTAGCTCTGAGGGATTGGGATTTCTTTAAGTGTAGCATGTCCAACAGCTCTGGGTTTGACATGGCCTTGTATGTTAAGCAGAGATCGCCTCTGAGTAGATGATATGCGACAGAGTATAGCTGGAGTTTTTTAAGGTGGTCAGCGTAGGGCATCTGCTTTAGGCCTGTGATTCTTTTAGTGAGGTATTTCTGAGGCCTTTCCAGTTGTTGCAGATGTCTTGAGATGTACATACCAAATGGGGCGTTGTATTCTATAATGGGTCTAATGAGGGATGAGTACAGTGGGACAATGACCTCCTTTTTTCTGGATGAAAAGCCCTTCATGATGAGGTGTGCCACATAGAAGGATTTCCTGGCGGTTGTGGCGATGTGGTTATCGAAGGTGAGACCACTGTCCACCTTTGTCCCTAAGTCTCTTATCACACTTTCTGTGTTTAGTGTACTGCCACCTATATGGTATTTCATGGATACATGTTTTTTCCCAAAGGGGATAACAATACATTTCTTGGCATTGAGCTTGAGCCCATGGCTCTGGCACCAAGCATCTGTTTTTGTAAGGCCCTTTTGCAGAGTATCCACATCATTTGGGGATTTAATAATGGCTCCCAGTTTGCAGTCATCTGCAAACTTTGTTAGCCAGAGTCCCTTAGTGTTGACCTGTACTTCAGAGAAGTAGATGCAAAACAAGTTGACCTCATTTTTGAATTAATGTTTTGCTTTTCTGATCTGAGCTTCTTTTTGGCTTTTTTGCTAGTCTACTAGTATTGCACCTCCTCCACCTTCCCCCCCCCTCCTTTTCAACTCTTGTAGGCCCTGCCGTATTTCCTTTTTGATAGACTCACATTCCTATATAGCCACATTGGCCTTCTTGTATTTGTTGCCTTATTGCCTCTTCTTTACACTCTTGTTCACAGCCACAAGAACTCGATGTCTGAACAATTCCCATAGCTTGCTTACTCACTTGATATGCTACCAGTCTCCTGAATTCTCCTTGCCCATCTCCCCTCACTGCACAATCCAATCTTTTAACATCTCATACAGACATCTTTCTCTTTTCATTCTTATCCTTCGTTTACTTTAAACCACACAGTGGAATGATCACTGCTTGCTGAAAGCTCTTTACCATGGAGATAAGACCATGCCGAAAACTCTGTCTTTCTTCAGCCAGCTAAATGGTGCAGAAACAGGGTGTTTGTTATGCTAGTGACCCACGTTTGGGAATGGACTCATACTGCCGGTAGTGTTGTTGGGGCGGGGAAGTAGGCTCAAGCAGCTGATGTTCATCTCTCCTATTGTGAGGGGAGGGCAACATGGAGAACCCAATGTCTAAATGATCCCTGGTAGAGAATAGGAGCCGCACAAAAAGCTCAACATAACACCAGGGAGTGATGGCAACATTCTGATGTCATTGTACTAGCCATCTCCTCATATAAGGTTATTGTCCAACTACTGCATGAGTGGTGGCTTCCAGGCTCCATGTACATCACTCCCCATCAAACTCCTCAATCCCTGGGCCTAAACAGTGAGTACATTTGAGGTCAACTTCCCAACGGGTCAGGGGCCCATCTGATGAAGGGTCACATCCAGGGTGCCTTGCAAAGAGTCATTGGGGTATCTAGGGATGGGTAAGTATGAAAGTCATGGAGAACAAACTCAGACTGTGCAAATTCAGAAGGGGGTTAGGGAGAAGTTAAAAAAATTCTGCCCTTTCTGGTACTGTCTTGCAGCAGCTGAGTGAGCCCATCAGACTCCAAGACCTCAATTAACTCCCAGTCCATTTCTAATCTACAACTTAAAATCTCCAGCTTGCTCCTGGGAGGCTCAGATTCTCATGAGTATTACCCTCTTCCTCCCACCACACTTCTTTATTCTGTTCTCCAATCTCGCATTCTTCTCCTTTATCTTGTCTGGGGAATATTTCACTGTAACAGTTCACCTGCTCTCTCCCTTTCTGTGCCTTAACCACCTGAGCACTTAGCTTTTCACCCTGGCAGCACCTGAGCCACATTCCTGGTTTGATGTTCTTCTGTCTCTTTTATGAAGCTTACTAGTCTATCTCCATGCATCCCATCTCTATCAGAATGATAACTGCAGAACTGTTACATCCAACCAGGACGACTGCAGCTAAAGGAAAGATGGTAATGTCCAAATCAATAGCTATGCCAAGAACATTTCCAACTCTAAAACAACTAACTGGGATGGGGGACCTGGAGGGGCTTCCTGGAATAGGAATGAAATCAAGTCAGTTAAGCTAGGATTCATTAAACAGAGCAAACCAGAAAACCACTAAAAGCCTTTATGGGCAGAGAACGAACTGACTTATCAGGACCAGGAAAAGATTAATTTGCCAAAATTGTGTTACCTCAGAGGCACATGGTCACAAAGTCTCATAGATGGACTTTTTCTGATAACAAAATACTGTGATCAAAATTATGTTACTTAAAGCATAGAATTAATTTATGGTTGGAGCCTGAGATTCAACATGCTAAAAATAAAATGATACAAATACTAACCATTGACAAATATAAGAAATCTGTAGCTACTGCTTTAAGAAAGTGGGTATGTCAAAATAATCCTATAGATGTTGAAACTTTTGTGGTACTAAAAGGAATGTTGTTATGTCATGAAACTGTGTATAGAATATAGAACTAGGGAATCTAGACTCCTGTATCAAATGTTGGTAATAAAAAAGTGTCATTTGTAGGCGTGTTATGCTTTAAATGTGGGAAAAAATGTCACATCACTACATTTTGTACTGGTACTTGTTATACTGTTATACCTGTGAGAATTATACCATCTGAAAGGCATGCTACAAATGATTATGATATTACGCCTTTGGAATGCAATAAATTATCTACTAGAATAGATGAGTCTGTTTTCTGTTATTGTGTTGCTGCACATTTAATTAACTGCAAAGTTTTAATTTACAGGAGACAGCTACAAGGACTGCTTGATTCAGGCAGTATGGTCACAATGAAAAATGGTAGGTATGTAAAAGAAAATCCTCCAAATGAAGCAGTTGAAGCAGTATAAATTCATGGAGATAATTAACAGTATCCAATTACTAAGCTAGAATTACAAACTGTGTTTGGGAAGGTAGTCCTTCTTGTTGCTGTAGTACACAGCTTATCACATGATATGATCATAGGGAAAGATTTCCCCCACTTTAATGATCTGTGGAAGCATTGGGAAGAAAGTACTCCTTTTTAACAGTTTTTTTTTTTTTATCAGTGCACCAGTAAATAAATAAGTTTATATGTATGCCTCAGCCTAACTTGAGAAAAATACAAAATAAAACACTGGAGAAATAACCAGACTGTTTGATGTGTTTTATTTGTCATTAAATAAGTCACCATTTTTTGGTTATTTCTCCAGAGTTTGATTTTGTATTTTTCAGTTTCCAGTCTTTGGAGTGTTTTTGGATAACTTGAGAAAACTGCTTGAATTGAACAAAGATTAGAGCAAAGTGTTAGAAAGCCTTAACACTACAAACATTTGGCTAAGGAGAAGATCCTATACCACTTAAATATATATATTGGCATGCACCTATGTCAGAACAACCTGCAAGTGTAAAACATGAAGAAGGAAGAGTCTGACAAAATAAAATATTGCCGACTAAAACTGTTGCAAAGTAAATATTAGAAATGACTATCAGAACTAAAGAAAAGAAAGTCTAGTCTCTGGGGATGAAATTAGGAAGCATTACAAGTAGTATAATTCTAAAAATTCTGTGAAACTAAAACCGAAACGAGTAATAGTAAGTCCTAAACAGCAGCTAAATGTTTAGGTGGAAAAATTTGTCAGTAAGAAAGATTTCAACAGTGCATTGAAAAAGAAAGACTCAGTGCACTGGCAGAGTTCTAAACCCACTTCTGTCAATGTAAGACACAATCAAACAAGGGAAGACTCTAGGCAACAGGCTTCTAAAAGTAAGGAAAATGTAAAACTAAAAAAATGTGTTTTGAGGTACCCTTTTCAGAGGGAAGGTGAGATAGTAGTAATCATTCACTATGAAACCGAGGAAGAGCAGCATAAAAGGAAAGAAAACAAAGAGAAACTAATGTGTATGTGAGACAAGATAATCTTGAAGAGAGCCCTAATTGTATTCCTGTTGAACCAAAATGAAAAAGCTCTAAGCAAAAGGGAGAGAGAACTCTATGCATCAGTTTCCTAAAGAAATGGAAGAATAAAAAATTAAATAAGGCAGACATAGCAACTGATACTGTAGAATACTAATATGAATTGCAATTTCTAGAAGATTTAGGAGAAAAGGCAGCACCTTCTACAATGACAGGCTGACTGTGAGAAAACTCCAGAGCTGGCTAACCTTCAGATAAGCCACCTAAATCTTAAAAAGACACAGAAGAAGAAGATGACTCTTTGAACAGAGTGAGGGGAGATATTGCTAAAGTTGTAGTGGAAGGGGCATAACAGGATATTCCTACTTTTTACTTATGCTTTGAATTACAGAATGATTTGCTGTAAATAAATAAGGATAGACAGGAAGCAGCAGAATCTGCTGATGCCCAAGCCTTTCAGAAATGTCCTGGATGAGTTACCATGTAGCCATGTATTACTGGGGGAACCTAGGAATAGACAAAATTAAAGCAAGGATTCTAGCAATTTGTTACTGTTTAATAATAATGAAAACATTTGAAAATTGTGCTGGATGTCCTAAATGCCAGAAGACAACACCACACCTAGGATTTAAAATTTTTTTGATTCCAATACCCATCCTAGAGGTGCTGTTGAAATGCATTAGTATGGACATTTTGGAACACTGATAAATCTAATAATGGGATTCAATATACTTATTTTGGAATATGCAACTAAATAGCTATCCCACTGTCTAAGTTCTATACTAAGGCTGTAGAAAAAGATCTGGTCTTACTATTTTGCAGAATCAGAATAATACACCAACTCTTCCACTGTGCCAAGGTCAAGCAATTATAAACCTTTGTATAGCAACCCCTAACAAATGAGTTAGTGGAGTATTTTAATTGAATCTTAAACTACATGCTGAAAAAGGTTATTGAGAAAGAAAGCAAAAACTAGGAAAAGTTAATACCTTGCCTTCTGTTTGCTATTAGAGAAATTACATATGTCTCAACACGGTTCAGTCCTTTGAGTAATTATAAGGCAGGCATCCTCATGGGTTGTTATATATTGCCAGAGGAATTTGCGAAGAAGAGAAAACTCCATTAAAATGTCTCACAGAACATTATTATAACATGCAAGATAGACTGAAAGTGGTGGTGCCTTTATGATAGGGGTCATGTGGAAAGGGCTCAAGCTGCACATCAAGGGTGTATAATAGAAGTACAAGGACCAGGGAATTTAAAGTGGAAGACTAGATGCCCCTCACAAGAAAACAACATTTTGGCTAAATGGCAGGGTCTGTTTGAAATAACAAAAAGTTTAAATGACATAAACTACAGAATTAGACAGACTGGTAGGGGAGAACCAGAAAAGATATACTGTATCACTGTTCTGAAACCATAGTAGGAAGTATTTCCTACTTCTTCAGAGACAAGTGAATTTTGTAAAGAAAGAAATTGGCCTTTTTCTGTAGTTGACATAGATGATACTCTATCTAAGCTACAGAAACTAGAAAGTGTTTCTATTAAGGAGTAAGGAAGTGCTTTCAGAACTGCCTGGCAGAGCCAGAGCAAACCTGATTAAACCATTCTAGGAGAAAAGGCTAACTTGACAACTTATAGAGTGCCAGTGTGACAAAAAAAAGTCTGTACGGGAAATATTAATGAACTGGCTTAAAATAGGAAAAATTAAGGAGTTCAGACATTGAGTACATCAGCCCAGTAATGTTAACCCCAACACCTAATAAAACATTTGGGGTCTGTAGTGATTTTCGAGGCAGAGCAACAAGTGAGATAGTGACACTTGGATAATGCCTAGTAGAGCTGTAGCTAGCTATGCTTGCATGTGGTGCCCCCCAGCTTTAGTTCAGGAGCAAAAACAACAACAAAAAAGAACTACCTGGCAGAGCAAACCCAATCAAAGCATTCTAGCAGAAAAGTTTAACTTGACACTTTAAAGAATGCCAGCACCACAAAGAAAGGCTATATTGGAAGTAGTAAAGAAATGGCTTAAAATAGGGAACACAGTTCACTACCAGGCTTCAGTTCTGGCTGCAAATGCATTATCACTTAATGCACTGAAGACATGGAGTGGAGAGGTACCGCTCCTTCATTCTGGCTGCAAATGTAATGTCCATTAATGCACTGAACACATGGAGCAGAGCTCTACACCTCCTCTGTTCTGACCGTAAATGCAATGTCAAGTTAATGCACTGAAGGCATGGAGCAGTGTTACTGCTTCTCACTTGTGACGGCAAATGCAGTACTGGCAGTCATTTATGAATACCAGTAATGTACTGAAGACCAATTGGGATCTGCTGATTGTACTCCCTAACAGTTTGCGCCAGGGTGACTACCCGCTTCACTCCAACCAAGCTATGCCCCTGATGCTTAATATTGAGGAAACACTAGAAAGATACGAAAAGGCAAGAACTGCATGGTATAAATTAAAGCCACTAATAGCATGGCAGTGGTTTGGCCCGACCATCCACAATGCCCTCTTCACCCAGTCTTGCTATGCTTCTTACCAGTGATTTATGCTGTGGGCAGACTATTTCATTGGGTGTGAATTTGCAATGTTTTATGCTACCCAAATGCCCTTTCCTTATTATGAAGAAATCCATCTGAGTTGTATGTTGGCCACTCTTGTATGTGATCTTATGACTGTCTGGCTTGCTGAACCATGTGTCGACCACCATCAAGCCATTTACTGGACAGAAGTCTAAATTGGCCTGTCCTTTATTATTCCTGTTGTCCCACCCATGTGAACCCAGGCAGTCCTCATATCCAGTTTTGTATGTCCAACTATGAGCATTAAGGTCCCCATTATCAACACCATCTTTATTTAGTAGTCCTTGCAGCTGATGCTCTGAATGCTCTCTTTTCCTTGCCATCACAATCCTACTATGTGGCATAGACTGAGATTATGAACATCACCCTATCTTTACTCTAGAGTCTGACTGCCATGAGTCTATCACTTATTCTGATGACATCCCTCACTGTCTTCATAAGACTCTCTCACCCTAATTCACAAACCATTTCTAGTTTGTCCTCTCCCTATGTGGTAGACTCTGGATCCCAATCCAAATGACATTGCTACACTATCTTTCCATCTTGTCTCCTGGATACACAGAATGTCCAGGATGTTTCTTGCTGTCATGTCATCCACTTCCAAGCTCCATCCTGTCAGTGAATTTGTATTCAGTGTAACAATCCTTAGCTCATGTTTAGCAGGTTGATTGGTTTTCTATCCAACTTTCATTCAACAGAGCTATCCCTGGAAACCCAGTCTAAGTAACTGGGCAATGGTCTGCTAGGAGCTTATTAACTCGGAGCTGCTGGGCTTTATGGCAGACAAACATTGACTGGGGCAGCCAGACTTTTTCCACTATTAGCATGGGTCCCTGGCATAGGTCAGACTAGGCCAGATACTAGGAAAATAGCCATGCCCATTTTTGGCAGTATTAATCAATGAGACTGAATCACCTAGAGCCAATTCTTACACCATTGAGATGCTAACCCCTGACATGACTATCTGTAATATTTACTTCATGAAGAAATACCATAAATTATTATTATGTGTAACCTTTTTAAACTGCAACTGTTGAAAATAACTACAGCTGTAACCCTGCAGTCATTTTTAAGAGTGCAGTTTTCACTACTGAACTCATCATAATTGTACTTTTTGTGCATCTAATGCATAGACATGACTTCTTTGCAGATGCTGGCAAATGTCTGACATTCAAAAATATTGCATTACAGTAAATATGTGTGACAGCAGGCAGACAAGGAAGCCTGTTTACCCTGACCTTTAAGTACTTTCAACATTCTACACCCCCTGCCTTCATTTTACCCCATTACCTCTCCTCCACTTGTCCCATGTAATCTTGAATGCCTCTGTGAATTCGATCTCCACTATCCATTCTGATAACCCAATCCACAGTTCCACAGCACTCATCATGAAGAAGTAGATTCATACATCCAAGGAGTAGATGGCCCCTAGTCTGTACTCATTCCTCCCTTCCCCATTCTTACAGTTCAGGACATCCCCCTGCACATTTTCCTAGCATGATATTGTACACCCATACCATGTACCCTCTCTGTTATTGTGTCTAGTGAGAAGATTTCTAGCTCCTCTTATCTCTGGTCATATATTTCCCCCCTTCCTCCCACACACTCTTCTGGTGGCTTTCCCCTTTACTCCTTCCGGTCACATGTCTTTTTAAGTTCATAGGTTCACAGATACTTACTAGACTATTGACCTGTAAAGATCCTAAGAAGTCTTGCCTTAGAAGTAAACAAAAAGGGGGATTAGAATCTTGCACCCTTGCCACAGTAAACCTCAGCATTAACCCACTGCTCTTACTGGTAAGTTCAAAGGTGAGTTTGCTACCTGTTGAACTACTAAGAATACTTTGAAAATTAACTATAAGGGGGAAGAAGGATTCAGATCTTGTGCCCCTACCACAGCAAGCCTCAGCATTAACCCATTATGTTAACTGGTACGTTTTGTCTTGATATGGCCACCAGGAATGCAGATAGCACTCATGATGTGGTCCAAACAGGGTCCAGTAGGGTGGGAATGTTACCTGTTTGTTGGTATAGTATATCGTCCTGAAGATACATCACAGAATTTTGCATTTCACTGGCTGTTGACACTGCCTTTTCATTCTGCTTGTGCTGGTCCAGTCCAGGTATGATACCAACTCCCAGATCCTTATCCTGCTCTGTTTCTCTCAGTTCCTCTCCCAGGACAGATACTTTGTACCGGGGTTGTTATGGTGCAGGGCTTTCTTTTTGTTAGCACTAAACATCAAACTATGCCCCTCCACTCCATTAAGTGATCCTTTCTGCATCCTTGCTTAGACTCTTCCTCTACATCATCCATTGTTGTACCTATCTTCTGTCATTACTGGAGGATGATGCTGCTGTGTCCTCCTTGGGATACATGTTAGACAAAAACACTGAACTGTACTGGATCCAAAAACACTGAACTGTACTGGATCCAGGATCAAGCCTTGTGGTACTCCACTAGTTAATTCCCTTATTCTTGACATTGTTTCTTTCATCAAAATCCTCTGTGCCCTACAGTTTAATCATGAATGTATCCAGCTCTTTAAGATGATCATACCTCAGCTCTTCCAGTTTCTCTACCAGCTACTTGCATAAGACTGAGCCAAATGTCAGGGGAATCCCAGTAGATCATGGCTGCCTGCACTTTCCTATCACCTTTTTCTGGAACCCAATCATAAGACTACATAAGGTTTACCTGATAGCTTTCTGGTCAAAAATCCATGTTGGTTGTTGTCCTGGAATTTACTGTCCTCTAGGGAAGCAACCTGATTTCCTCTCAGGATTCTGTCCTTGTTTTTTCCTGCTTGGCTAACTATCCTGTGATTTCCCTGGACTTTTCATGCTTCCCCTCCACTTGGTACAAAGGTACTGTATTTGTTGTTTCCAATCATCAAGCACCCCTGCATTAAACAGTAATGTATAGAAAACTTCTGAAGATTCTGGGTGGCATCCCATCTAGTCCCTATGTTTCATTATTTCTTTGGGAATCTAGTTCTCCTCTCAACCTCCTCCTTCTCTAGCCTGGTGTCTGTCTGTCTACTTCTTAACCATCCCAACTATCTCAACCCCTGTCCTAGCACTGCAACCTCCCCTTGCTTTACTTTGTAAAGATTAAGTATTCAAAGCCTTTGCTTTTTCAAAGTCTTCTGTAATCTTCCCATCCTTGTTTGTTCAGTTTGGCCAAGTGTGTCTCCTTCCCTCCCTCTCTTCTTTCTGGCAAAAATGTAACTTCCCATTTGAATCTATCTCCAACTCCATTCAGCTTGAGCTGTTGATACATTTACTTCCTTTATTACCCTACTGCTGTGTATCCTCTGTCTTTTCTAGCTGTTATATGCCCTCTTTTTCATCCTAATTACTAAACCCTTTTTATTTGTTTTACTACATTGCCTTTCTCCTCTTTTTACCTTTTTTGCAGTTTTTTCAAACCCTTGTCCATAGCCTTGAGTACTAAATTCTGACCCGTTTCCCACATCTTATGCCCTCAGTTTGTTTTCACGTCCCCTAACTCAGCCGTGACCATGTCCCACAGCTCATTATTATCCACACCCCTAAAATCCTTCATCATTGCTTTTGTCATTGTCTTCTTCCCTTTCCCTGATTCTGAAACACATAGAGCCATGTCTCACTGTTGGTTACTGGTACCATTTATAAAACATTCATGACCTTTTCCATCTGAGTTAGGATCACATCCAGATTTTTAGCCTCTCAGATACAGTTTTGCACTAATGGGCTGATCCTCTTTTGGTGCAAAGCATCTGTTAATTTCTCTTCCTTTTCTACCCTGGATGTTAAAATCTCCCCCTCTGCTCCTGGCAGATACAGATCCATATCACTATAATATTTTTTCTTATCCCAGTTCTTTACTCTCTTTTAGAATGTCATCCTCCTCTATTGATGTGTTTGGGGTCCAAAACACTGTGTCAACCTTCCCAGAACCCTTTTCCTCAACCTTAACACCAAGGTGTTTACCATTTTTGTGAACCCAGAATTGTGATTTTCAGTTCTACTTTTTTATGTTTTTGAATACAGTCAAAAGTCCACACCTTCCGGCTACTCTTCAGTAGAATGATATCAGAGGATGTATACTAAGGGGCTGGAGGTATGGGAGCAAAGTCATGACCTCAGGGGTGCAGAGGCTGAAGGTGTGGGAGCAAAATCATGACCTCAGGGGTGCTGAGGCTGAAGGTGTGGGAGCAAAGAAATAACCACAGAGGTGCAGAGAATTATTTTTAGCTTGTTTCTGTTTTTAGAGTTACAAAGAATGTCTTTTTACCCAAATCTTATGGACTTCATTGCTCCAGGCTTCATTTGTGTGATATGGCGAATGGGAGTCTTTATGATATCAGCACTGACTACTCTCTCTGTCTCTCCTGGATCACTACCTGCATCTGCCTATGTTCCTACCCAAAGTCATTGCAAAGGATATTCTAATGAAGGGTCATTTCAAGTCATTATTTTCCTTGATGAAAACTGGATTGTCAGCTTTGTATAAAGGAATATATGATTTGTGAATATCTCGGTGTGTGATGGGTTTTATATGAATGTAGCTATTGTGGTGATACATTGTCTTTTACCATCGCTTAGTTAGTTAGTTAATTAGTTAGTTAATTTATATGGTGATACATGCCCAGGAATCCATTAAAGGCCCCAGTGGCTTGTTTTCAAAAAGCCCTTCCAGCAAAACATGCCCAAAGGTGATTCGGGAATATATTAGTCGCAACAAGATTGTAGCTCATTATTAGCTAATTTGCATGTTTTCCGAATTGTGGTACTGTCAAGACACACAGATCATGGCTGACCTGCATGTTATGGTAGTACCCTGCTGCTCATGTAGGCAGTAGAATCTCACCCCCCCCCGTCACTCACTTACACATACCTCACACACACACACACACACACACACACACACACACACACACACACACACACACTACAATCCCTGTACTTGCCCTACCTTCCATAACACTTTAGTGCCATTACAGAACTTTCTACTCTATTTATCTAGTGTATCCTACCACACTTCAGTTCCTTCTTATAATGTAGCTGCTATTACAGCTCTTTATAGAGTCAAACCTGGTGGTGTAGTGACTCTAACCACCCCAAATCCCTGTACTAATGTTGGTGTCATTATGGCACTTAAGTGTAAGCCCTAGTGTCCAGTGGTAATGTATGTGCCTTGGGGCACATTTAAGAAGTATTTCCTGGTATCCAGTGGATCTTCTCCACTCCCATCCCCATAGTAAAACTGGTGCTGATCTGGAACTTTAGAGATTTATCCCTGGTGTCTAGTCATTCTTCTTCATCCCCCTGATCTTTGTACTTAAGAGACCAGTGTTCACCCATCCTACTATTATGTGCCTTAGGGCACTCTTCTCTGGTGTGCAGTGTATCCCTCACCTCCTGGTTCCCATAGTAATGTTGGTGTTGGTAGGGCAATAGAGAGTATGTATTTCACCAACTTCCCTAGACCCTGTAGTAATGGTGGTGCTGGTAGATGAATTTGTTATTCTCTTGGTGTTTGGTGGGTATCCACCCCCACCCCCTGATCCCTGTTTTGTTACTGGTGCCATTATAGCACCTTTACAGTAAGCCCTGCTGTCTAGTGGGTCCCCACTGGTGTTGGTGTTGGCTGTATTTGCTGTTGCAATGTGATGGGGGTGGCAGTGCTGATCTATATGGCTGAGCACTTTCTTGAATCACTCAGGTATCAAGATGTTTCTATGGGATGTTTCCATGGAGAGAATACATGGCTAATTAGCACATAACTCTTCCCCCAGAATGCCTGTTTAGCATTCCACATGGCCACTGGGCCAGCCCTTCATGGTGCTGCACATATTTGTGTTAGAGGACTGTGCAGCACTCTGTAGGGGTGCTTCCTGAATACCAAAAATTTATTGTGATCTACACGGCCATGTAGACATTGCTGTAGGTTTATGAAGCCAGACCATTGTCTTTTATCATTGATTTGTTAGTGTGTTTGTTTTTCAGTTCTTTCACCATCACTGCTGTCTTTACAATTTAAAGGAGGGACTATGTGTGTATAATCATGTAACTGACAGGTGCTGTGTTTGGTATAACTGCAAATATATTATCGTGCTGTTCACTGTCCAATACATAAATTATGTAAATATGCTTCATCAAGTGAATCAGTTAGTTGTGTTGCATAGATCTTACAATATAATTATTATACTGAGAGATCTTGATTTAAAATCTCCTACATAATTTGGTGTTTTTCCTGGTGCAACAGTTAGTGTGCTCACCTTTCCTGCAGAAACTGTGGGTTCTATTCCCACACCAGGCAAATCAAGTGCTGACACTGCATTTCAGCATAAGGGGGGATGCTGCACTCCTAAGTGTACCATCCTTAGGGTGAGACATTAAACCGAGGCCACATCTACATCAGTTGGTGGTAGCTCAGGTGGATGTAAAAGATCCCATGGTACCTGTCAAAAAGAGTAGAAGTCCTTTAACTAACACGAGCTAAACAAAAAGTATTTACATATTTACAAAATATATACATTTACAGGTATATATCTACACATTCATATATACCATCATCATCAATATTCCTCCATAACTGACTCCCACATTCCTTCTTCAACAACCATAATCTAGTTTTTTGCAATACACTAGCCAAAATCCATTTCTCATTAAACAAAATTTCATTCACTCTCTCATTCCAAATAACCTGTATTACATAAAATAAAATGTTATCTACCTATCTCATGTATTCTTTCTTCTTGTTTTAATAATATGTATACATAATCATATTCATATTTATATTGTTTACTTCATATGTATTCTCAAAAAAATTAGTCTTCACACACTTTTTCCAAAGTTTAACCAAAACATGCTCTGTTGTCTCATCCTCCCCACAAAATAAACACGCTCTTTCAACTTTCTTTTTTATATACTTCATATTCCACTTTTCCAATAACTTATTTATTACCAGTCTCCATAGGAAATCCTAACATTCTACAACCTTAGTACACCATTTTTTCCTTACTTTAATGGCTTTTATCACTTCTTCTGGTAAATTTTCCCATGGATTTACATAATATTGCTTCATCACATTATTGTACCACATCCTTCTAGTCTTCTCTACACTGTTAATTTTCATTTTCCATGTTAGTATTTTTTCTTGATAAATTTTAATTTATTAATTGTTATAATCTTTATCTTTTTTCTTATTCTCATCATCTCACAATTTTTGTCCTTATATTTAAACATATTCACTATTAATTTCTCATTTTTTAATTTATCCAACTTAATACACTGTAGAGGCTTAAAGAAGCGTAATAAACAACTGGATTTAATAACCATAATCCTCCTTTATCTTCACTTATATACAACACACCTCTTTTCACTGGGTTTAATCTTGAAAATGGTATGAAATAAAACAGTAATTGCAAAGTTTCTTTTTCATATTTTTCTAGAATCATATAAACATTTGATATATATGCAATTTTCCCACTGAAATGGAATTCACCAGATAAACATTTTCTTGAATGCTAAAATGTAAGTCCTTCACATAAGACATATTTCTTTAATTTAATTTATCAAACCCTTCCATTGCCTGGTAACTGCATAATTCTTCCCAAATTTTATCCCTAACAGAGATATTTCATTTATTGAAAAATACACCCATCCAGTTTTCACAGCATCATCCAAACCCTTACTTTTATCTTTATTCAGAGTTATTCCCATTTCCTTTGCATATATCCCACAAAGCAGCATGTCCTAATATATCAAACCCCTTACTAATATTACCTAGCATAAGCTTCACATCTCCCTTTTATTTTGTAATATCATCCACAATTTCGCAAACCACCAATAATAATTCCTGGCATCCTTTCCCTTTTATAACATATATAATTTCGTCCAAAATGTCCTTCATCCTTCCCTCCTTCCTTCCTTCCTTCCATTCCCATTTGTATTATTATTATTATTTTCATAAAAAATTATAATCACAACATTACAAACTAAATTCCAACACAACCCCCAAAAATTTTGGAAAAGTGTAAACCAGCTACTAAAATCAACCCAAAAGGCTACCCCCAAACCAACCACCCCTGACACTAAAGTTCCCATCGAAACACAATTCATCTCCCACTTTGTGAACTCAATTCTATCCTTACTATCACAGGACAGTTCCTTCCTCACTATCCCCCCAACACAAATAACACTGATACAAACTTTACCCTCAAAACAGTTTCCACCACTTCAATCAAAATCATGCTCTCCAAACTAAAAACCTCATCAACAGCAGCCAACCTACTCCCCAGCTATTTCTTGAAACTCACAGCAGATGCTATTGCTATCCCAGTCTCCACTCTCATAAACAGATCAATTGTTGAAAACTATGTGCCCAAACTCTGGAAAATATCCTATGTTACACCCATACATAAAGGTGGGACCTCCACTGAACTTAATAACTACAGACCCATTGCTTTACTCTCCCCCCTGGCCAAAATCCTAGAAAAATGCATCCATACCCAGATGCTAAACTATCTTCTAGACAGCAACATCCTGTCACCTACTCAGCATGGTTTTAGATCTGCCCATAGTACCACTACAGCCCTCCTCTGCTTCACAGACACAGTAAACCATCTCAAAAATGAAGGCCTACAAGTGTCAACTCTTTTTGGATATGTCCAAAGCATTTGACACAGTCTCACACCAAACCCTGCTAAACAAACTAAACCAATATCACCTATCAAATTCCACTCTTACCTGGTTCCAAAGCTACTTAACTGACAGGTACCAAGCTGTGAAATGGGAGAATTCTCTCTCTCCTCAGCTGCCCATAACTATAGGAGTCCCACGGGGTTCTATCTTAGGACCACTACTATTCACAGTCTTCACAAATGATCTCCATACCTCCACACAGCATACATCTATAATTTAGTATGCAGATAACACAACCTTAATCTGTGCTGCACAAAACATTCCCACCCTCCTGCAAACAACTCAACTAGCATTCTCTGATGTTGAAAACTACCTTACCAAAGCCCAACTTATCCTCAATCCAAAGAAAACTCAGCTTATGATTATAACCAGTTCTAACAAAAACACTGATAACAGTCAATTCACTATTTACTCCACAAATGCTACTCCAATCACTCCAGTGGCACAGGCTAAGCTATTGGGAATAACCATAGACTCCCACCTAAAATTTGATAAGTCATCTCAACTTAACTATTAAAAAAGTACATGCCAAACTGGGATCACTTTACCAGATCAAACCATTTCTTACCAACAACACAAGCTCAGCCATTGCTCACTCCCAACTTCTATCCACCCTACTCTATGCATCTCCCATTCTGACTAATCTCAACAAAATTGAACTAAGCAAAATGGAAGCCTGCTATAACAGAATTGCCCACTTTGCTGCAAATTGCTCATATAGAACTCATCACTGTACTGCTATGAGACAGCTCCACAGGCTTGAACTGCCCAACCTCCTAACTTACAATCAGCTCTGCCTCTGTCATTCTATCTATTACCTCCCCAATAAGTGTCCTGCCCTCAAAAACCTAGTACAACATCACTCAGCCAAAAGGCCTCTTAGATCATCAAACAAACTACTACTAGAAGTCACCAACAGCTACAATAGCTTTGGAGATGCACTATATAGTAGTTCAGTGGCTAAAAAATGGAACTCTGTCCCCACTAGCATTCAAAACACATCATCCAAAGCCTCCTTTAAAGACCTCATCAGGCAACATCTCAAGCAAAGTTGGCAGTGCCATGATTGCTCCCCAGGCTAGTGAAAGTGGATAAGGTATACATACTAAATCTAGAGTACTTGATAATAGTTTTCAATCTCACTCACAAACACTAGCTAATCTACAATGTATGTACTGTACCTGTGTACTATGTATGTATTCTACCTATGTTCCAAATTTCAGCTGTACACCACAAATCTATTAATTACCTTTATTTTTAAATTAATATTTTTTTGTTCTCTCCACTGTAACTGTTGATGTGCCGCATACTACTGTAAAAAACATGTCTTTTGTAATTTGTGTGTATACTGATCATGTCTAAATGTATCTGTAATTTTTCTTTGTGGAGCTTTTCTCCCCGGGCCTCTGCTGAAAAAGAGCCTTTTCGGCTCAGTCAGATACCCCCGGTTAACAAATGTAAAATAAAAATAAATAAAATAAATATTTATTGATATTTTATTTCATTCTTTTCATCTTTCATCCATATAATTATTAATATCCCATTACATAATTCTTCATAAACAAACCCTTCTTTCAAGTGTTCATTGAAAATGTTTACAAAACACTCTCTTTGCCAGTCCCTTAATTTCTTTTACATTTCATACCCTATATCATCTCGGCCTGATACTGAATCAACATTTAATTTCCTAAGTACTTCGTCTAATTCACTAACAGTAATTTATTTTTCAAATTCTTCCTTAACTCATTCTTGGATTTTTTTATAACTTCCCATTCTCTGTTATGTTCTTTTTTTTTTCCTCTTATACATATTCTGTGCATGCAGTACTACAATACTCATAATGTGCTCTTATGTTCTTTGTACCTCTCCATTCCTTTTACACGTTTAATTTCCCTCATTATAGTAATATTATCCTTTAATATTTTACCCAAATATGCAGGCACTGCCTCCCTTCTCTCTTGTAAATGATAGCTCTGCTTAAACAGTAATGTCTTAAAATGTTCTTAGTGTTTTATATATTCCCTTTTCCATACAGTAATACTCTCTTGTATTCATCCCTAAATTATCCAATTTAACTGCAATGCTTCCCATCCTCCAAATGCATCCCATAATCTCTCATTTCTTCTTTTAAATTTCTCATTTATTCTTTTTATTCTCTTTCCTATTATAATATACTCCCTTTCTTTTATCACTTCCATCCATATTGCTAAATGATCTGAAAAACCTGTCTCTACTGTATTACCATCTGCTATATCCAAACCTTCCCATAGTATAAAATAATCAAAATCAGATCCAATTGTCCCTCTTTTAAAACTACATTGACTTTTAGTTCACATAGCTACCTTACCACATTTTATCACTTCTTGAATTTTTTTTAACATCTTTCCCTTTCTTTTTACATTTTCCCCATGAAATCACAGTTCACAGTTAAAGTCCCCTGCAATATAAACTGTCATGTTAACCACCACATAATTGAATATTTGATGAAACAGATTATCTCTTTGCTTCCCATTTGTATATTCATGTAATGCTATAATTTTATAAACCTATTCTTTCCACCTCACTTGCATACCAGTTAACATTCCCATCCTTACCAATTTACACAAGACAGCCACTCCAGAAAAAACATTTGCTTCCAAAATTCCAAATTATTTTCCATCCCACAGTTTTCCTGTTTGCAATCTTTCTTCACTTGTCAGGAATCCTACATCTCATATATGAATAATACCTGGATCACATTTAGCACACCATTCCAGTATTCCTATCCTGCTTACAGTATTAATAATACTATTTACATTTACTGAAAGCACTCTTAAATTATTACTTTTCTTTCTTTTTAAGTTTAAGGGAAGTGTAGCTCAGAGTGTGTGTGTTGTACCTTTAAGAGCTATTCCAGTTAGTGAGCACATGTATATACGTACTGAGCACGTGCAAGCAAGAGTGCCATTTTGAGTGAACAGCCAGAGTGAAATCATGCATGTGTGTAGTAGTCAGTAGTTTATTTAAGTTTAATGTTTCAGTCAACCATCCTGATGTTTTTGTGTTTGTATGTAATAAACTACTTAAATGACCACCCAGTCTCATTGTCTTATTGAATACACAAGACTAGCGACATGGTATAAGAAGCGGCATGTTTAAAACAACATGGTACCAGAAAGGGGTCCGAAGCAAAACTTCTTCAAGACCATGAGGCACGCAGTTACAACTGGAAGAATATACAGAAGTGAATCATCCCTACTCAAATGGGCTCACAAGCACGTCAGAAAACAAATTCAGATACTAAAACTCATTTCAATGATTTTTTACTCAAAGAATATAAAACGAAGCATTCAAAACATTCAAAACACCTTTCTAATTAAACGAGAAGTTTGAAATTATGATATATTGATAAAAATATTCAAAACGCTTAATAAAGTGCTTGAAATAATTTCTGAATTGCATAAAATGTATAAAAATGGGAAAATTACCATATTTTTTGCTACGTGCTTCTTTTTCATATTGACTAAAGCTATTCGTGATATCGGAGGTGTGTAAAGTGCTCGCATGTTTGTGCAGTATTACAGTAACGTTATTTCACAAAATACAGTCATTTCAAAGGGACTGTGGTGCAGATTAATATTTTTTTGAGTACCTGGTATATGTGTATGTGCATTTGAACATGATTACAAAAGGCGTGCCTTCGCTGAAGGCTGAGCGTTGGGCTGGCAACTCGGCACCATAAAAATTTACTGCCAATCATTAGCGGACTGGAGTGGCAACCCCTAACTGGGAAAAGCCAAAAAGATAAACAACAACAACAAAAGCATGTTGTTGGCATGGCAGAAGGTTTTCGTAGACCTGGTCCACTTGTATTTGATAATAATGTTGCTGAAAACTGGAGAGTATTTGAGCAAGAGTACAATATTTTCATTCAAGCTGCTTTCTCTGACAAAGACGCACATACAAAGGCATTTATTCTGCTTAATTTAGCTGGTTCAGAAGCCATTGAGAGGGAGCATTCATTTGTGTATGCAACGGATGGGGAAGACTGCTATACTGTGGTGCCGGCTGAGGCATGGGGAAGACCCTGAATGCTTGAAATGTAAATTTAGAGGAAATGTGTAACCCCCAAACAAGTACTACAATGGAAAAGTACATACTTTACACAAGAGATCAAAAGCCTGGTGAAGCTTTTGCAGCATATATAACTGACTTGAGAAACAAGGCAAAAACTTGCAGATTTGGTGATTTAAGAGATAAGTTGATAAAGGCAGGCATGTGTGTGGTATTAAAGATGATGCAGTGAGAAAGATTTTGCTCTGAGACAGTGATTCAACTTTGAATAAGGCCATAGAGATTTGTCATATATATGAGCTCACAGAAAAGAACACAATTATGTTTATAAATAAGAAACGCATGCTTCCAGAGCCTTTCAGTGCTGATGCTGATAGTGTGCAGCACTAGGTTAAAAGATATTGGCCAAAGGGTGTGGTTGCTTCGTGAAACCCTGAGCCTTTCTAGCAAATTCCAGGGCAGCTCCAGTAAAATCCAGAGCATGTTCAGTGACCTGTGACAAGCTTCATAATCAACTGTCATAACTGTGGAGGTAGCCATGAGCCCAAAAGAGAAAAGTGCTTAGCTTTTGGTCAGCAGTGCCACACATGTAAAAAGTGGAACCATTTAAAAAGGTTCTGTAAATCAAAAGGGGTACATTCTTTTATTAAAAGAGAGCATTCAAAGAGGCAAGTTGATCATTAGAAAGCTGTGACACTACTTTTTATGTTGATGGTGAGTCTGTGCTTGATGAAATGATCATTGCAGTAGATTTGTGGGCAACAAATGAATTATTTTGTACTGTTCTGATTAATGGGAGACCTGGAGATCTGAAAGTTGATACTGGTTCAAAGTGCAATGTTATATCAGCAGAGATGTTCTCAAAAGTAAGAGGTAGTGAGAAACTTGATCTGGCAAAGTGTGCAAAGCTTGTTGCTTATGGTGGTGAAGAAATCCAGACCAAAGGCTCAGTAGTGCTTTCATATTACTCTGCTGGGAACAGCTATGACTTGCAATTTTACATAGTCAAGAGGTACTTGCAGTCATTGTTGGGTCTCAAAGATAGCTTTAAAATGGGACTGAAGTCCACCGTGTAAGCATGTGTAATAATGAGAATTTCGCACAAACTATTTTTTCTGATTATGCTGATCTTCTTGAGGACAAGTTAGACAAACTCCCAGTTGTGTACTCCATAAAGTTAGACCAAGAAGTAAGCCCAGTTATCAGACCAACATGGAAAGTTCCAGTAGCCTTGCAAGGCAGAGTCAAAACTGAGCTAGACAGAATGGTGCATCTAGGTGTAATTTGTCCAGTAGAAGAACCAACTGAATGGGTATCCTCCATGGTGGTAGCTCATAAGAAAAGCTCAGATGATATTAGAATATGTATTGAGCCAAGAGATTTGAACAAAGCACTAAAATGACCTCATCATCCAATGCGTACGTCTAAGAAGTTGCTGCTCTTATGCCAAATGCCACTGTTTTTTCTACCTTAGATGGAAAAGGTTGATTTTGGCAGATTTTACTTGACCATAAATCTTCATTGTTAACCACATTCAGTATACCATTTGGAAGATACAGATTTTTGAGAATGCCATTTGGGATAAATTCTTCAGCGTGCAATGGAGCTAATTTGTTTCTGGCTATCCATCTGCTGTAATAGCTGATGATATTCTTGTAGGAGGCAATGGTGAAGTCTAACATGATAAAAACCTCAGGAAAGTTCTGGAACATGCTCATGAAGTGAATTTTAAGTTAAATCCTCAGAAATTTAAGTTTGGGCTATGAGAAGTTACTTATGTGGATCATTTGTTTACTAGTTCAGGCTTATGACCAGATCCTTCCAAGCAAACTACAATTCTTGAGATGGCAGCTCCAGACAATGTAATTTCCTTACAATGTTTTCTTGGCATGGTCAACTATTTGGGCAAGTTCATTCCAGATTTGAGTGAGCTTTCAGCACTGCTAAGAGAGCTGACATGCAAACATGTAACTCAGTCCTAGTCAGAGCAACACCAAAGAACATTTGATGTCTGATGTCCTGAAACAAAGAACTGCCAGTCCACCCACTTTAAGATACTATGATGTTCACAAACCTGTAACTCTTTCTTGTGATGCTTCAGAATCTGGTCTTGGTGCAGTCATGCTTCAAGAGGGCAGACCAGTAGCCTATGCATCCAGAACTCTAACCCAAATTGAGATGCAGTATGCTCAGATAGAGCAAAAGCTCTTGGTAATTGTCCTTGCATGTTCGAAGTTCCATGATTATATTTATGTCCGACTTATTCAAGTTGAGATGGACCACCAACCCTTGGTCACTATTCTGAAAAAGCCTATGGACACAGCTCCTGTGAGATTGCAATGCATGATGTTGAGATTGCAAAAGTACAATTTTAACTTGGTTTATACAAAAGGCAATCTTCTTTATCTTGCTGATACTTTATCCAGATCGCCCAGAAAAAAACACTGAACAGCATGACAATAAAAAACCTGGTTTTGAAGTCACACAAGTGAGAAATTTTTCTTCCACACATCTTGATGAGCTGGAGATTCAGTTCTCCAGAAGCTTAACCACTTTATCAGTCAAGGATGGCCATCAAAGCAATCTTGGTTACCACCAGATGTGCAGCAGTATTTTCCTTACAGAGACAAAATTTTGATGGAAGATGGTATCATCATGAAAGGTCCAAAAGTAATTGTTCCAAAATCCTTGCAACAAGAGTATATTAAAATCTTGCATTGTGGCCACCCCGGAACTGATTCTACCAAAAGAACGGCAAGAGGACTAGTATTTTTGTCTATGTCAAAAGATATTGAGAAAGAACATTCAGCTTGTTCTATTTGTAATAGTACTAAACTGCATCAGCAAAAAGAACCACTTCAGCTAACCCAGATTCCTGAACTATCTTGGTCGACAATAGCTACATATATTTTTGAATATCCCAGGAACAGAAGCAGGAAGTACAGCAGCAAAAACATTCCCCTTACAACAAAAAGAGCAGAGGAAGTTCCTTAATGATCTGAACAATTTTCCCCAAAGTAGTATAAATACCACCTTGGGTCTCCCTTGAAAAATGGCTACTACCCTGCTGGGACTAACCCAGTCAACAAAGGATAAATAAATATTATTTTTGGTTTATATCATATTTCTGAGTTTCAATACAGAATTTTGTTGCATTAAATTTTATGTCAGATTTCTGAACTGCACTGCAGAATTTTCTGGAATTACATTCTAAACTGCATCTTTTTATGTCTTGTTTAATTTCCTTCATTTTGTGTTGTACATGGTGTGGGGTTCTCTGATCCTTAAAATTATTTATTATTTGCCATTTAAGCAAATAATAAATATCGCCAGTGAAAAGATCAAACTCCTTCTTAGGTTCTGCTTTATGTCAACTTATCCTTAAAGACAAGGACGAATTCAGAATACTTTCTTTTCATTAACATTTATTAAATGCAGCGAGGTTGTATAGTGTAATGCATTAAATTTATTATATTAAAGGCTTGAGTATATTTAAGGTTAGATACTCAAAACAGACATGGATAAGATCTAAAATAAAAGAAGTCCACCCTGGATGTTTTTCTGCTGATGTCAGTGTTGGCCAAGTGTCTTGCAGTTATCTAACAAAACATTGGAAATACAGTGGAGAATTGCTTGTCTTCATCATTTTCACTTCTCCACTGACCGATACATACTCATTTTGCAGAAACAGGCATCTTTAAGTGTATTTGCTTCATTTCACCTTCAGTAAATGCCTGCATGTGTCATAATGCTATATTACGTTTTCAGTAGCATAAGGTCATACTGTAAGGAACAAAACCTTCAGTATGTGACAGACATTCAAGGCAGCCAGATGAGGTGGTGAGAGCAACAAAAGTGCCTTAGGTAAAAAGTAGCAGTCAGAAGGAATACAGGCATGAGTGTTCAAAACCTACCATCCACCTCTACCAAATAACAGACTGCATCATAATGTATATAAAAAGTTTGCTATGAAAATGTGGAATGGCAATTACGCGAAACTGGGATGATCTAATGCGTATTTCCAAGTTTCTGTAATGCCAATCTGAAAATGTTCAAATCTACATTAGTGAATGTTAGTGTTCATTCACTAATATGAGGTTGATGTTCTGAATGGAGATCACACTACAGTGGGGATCGGGAAATTCACACTTTTCCTCACTGTACTGCAATTTCAGAGTTGGTATATATAATATGCAGGTGGTGTGGGGGTTGCAGGGGGGCTTGTCCCCTGCAAAACCATAAAAACTTGTGCTTTAGACTTACAATTCCTGTGGCAGATTCACAACAACAGCCTGAGGGTCCGACGTCACCTCTTGATATTTCAAATAATTTCGAATGGATATCAAGGTGATGATATCCAACATTCTGTACAACTGACATTGCCAAAGTCGACAAGTAAATTCGACCAATTGAATAGATTTTGCTGTGACATTCAGCATTTTGATAGTAAACCTATACAAAATACAGTTCATCAGCAAATAAAATATAAATATATTTGATATTACATTATATTAAGTTGATAGCAAAAGGAGACTGTAAGGCTATCTATCTGCTCCTTTAAATGCATTTATTATTCCAGTCCCCGTCCATATTTACCATCACCTCACACTTTCTCTGTCTGTAACATATTCTCTTGAATGCCGCTATGGCTGCCTTCTCCAGTCACAATCCCAGTAGTTTGTTCCATGTGCCTACAACTGTCTCAGTGAAGAATTACAAAATATAATTACATCATATCATTGTAAAATCCAGGAAAAGGGATCCCTAAAGAATATTAAAAAAGCCAAACTTTGACATAGTTGCAGGTGAGAAAACATTCAGGAAAATTATTCCAGTTACTTGAAATTAACTGCCCCAACAAGTTAGGAACAAGCAAAACTTTAACTCTCTAAACTCAGGATTTTATACTCTATTTTATACATGTCAGCATTTTTAATGCATATTTGTTTAATACTGACAGTGCAATTGCAAACCATGAGCACAAAGTATAGTAATAACAAGCAAAACATTAATAAGTACTTTCAAAACATTATAATACAATATAATATCATAAAAACTTCATGAGCCCTTAACACAGATAGGCAAAAATATAGAAAGAGTAGTAAAAACATGAAGAATAAAAACAAAAAAGTAATATCATGTAGAGTTATTGGTTGCCATGACTTAATCAGCAGCCCCGCTCCACTTTCTTTGGAGATTTATTTCAAACTTTCATCTGATATGCTTAATTTTAACAAAGATAATGATTTCATCTTCCTGCAAGTGTCAGAAAGGTCAGTGATGTGGTTATTTTCCATCGTTTCATTATGCATTTCTTTACAATTATTTAAAGGAAATTAAACAACCTAAAGGAAGCAATTACACTGTTGAAGGCAGGTGTATCACTCAGGAAATATAGCTCCTTGGTAATTTCACCTTGACAGGCCAAATGCTATCGCATATTTTTTGCAGTATTCTTGTGAAACTATCCAGAACCAGACAATCCCATCCCAATCTCCAGTGACCTCCAAAGTTATATCTCCAACATCCAGGAGAAACAATGGAATAAGTTCTGTGACGCCTGTAAGGAGTATAAAAAATATTTTAATAGACACTGCCAGCCAAAGAATCTAAATTTACTTGACCTTGTAGTGTACCAAGGGAGTGATAATACTTTTCCCCACTTTTCTTTCCCTATTTGAATGTTTTACTGTTGTTCCCATTGAATTGTATATTGATTAAGTGTATTACCACAGGGAGTAATCAATATTATACAATAACTGGCCATTAACATTCAAAAAGGAGAACACTGATTGGTCAGCCCAACCAGCATGCCCGCTGTAAATAGAAGATATACCAACAGCAAAAGTCTGGATGCTAAAGTATCTTTCAGTGGCCAGACTTTTTTTTTAATTGTTATTTCTTAGGCAAGCATTAGTCTGAATGAAAGACTCTGAAAATAAAAAAGCGCGTCATTATTTAATGACTGTTTCTCATAAAATTTGTTTTGTTCCAACAAATCACTGAGGAACAAGGTCACTAAATAATGACAGGCATTTCAGTTGCAGACTTTCTTTCCTTCAGACAACACACATGTATTCTTATTTTTTTAAATAAAAGATCGAGAGGTACATGCAAGGCCACAGAAAATAAAAGGAAAATCAGGTACATTCTGCAAACTAAAACTACCTGATTTTCCTTCAATTTTCCCACCTCTCTCATACCTCTCAACTGTTGGAAGGTAAAAGGGGTTTTCTTTCCAAAAAAATAGCAACGGAGTTCATGCTTTCTCTGTTGCTTTCTTGCTAAAGCAGTGATGTTCTGTGTAAGCCTGGAAATGCAAGTCCCATATGTATGCGCAATACATTACCAAAGGGCAGAATCAGGAAACAAAGAGGAAGAACATCATGGTGCCATTATACAAAGACATTATTTAAGAAAATTAAGTCATTTTTTTCTTAAATTATGCCATTGTATAATAGCAATAACTAACATTGAAGATTTACCTACAGCTGGTTTTGTTTAATCACTCGGGCTTCACCATCGTGATTAAACCACACCAACCATGGGTAAATCTTCAATACACCACACCCAGTCATCAGTTATTCTATATTCTATAAAGTTGGCCTATCTGGCCTTTGATATTGTACCCCTCCCCCCTTGGTGAATGTCAGTAATCCACAACGCCCAACAAGGCTAATCTGTACTCAGAACAGAGACTAATTTCAGTGTTTTTAATCCATTAATTAGCCTATTGTAAATGTAAGTTTCTCATTAGTTAATCTATATTTAGAGTTTAAAGAATCCCAAGTTATAACATAGTCGCCTTCCAAGAGTTGCTGCCACGGCTGTAGCCCCCTACACTCTTTCACTTGCTTAACTGTTTGAGACCATATCCCACTACCCTAGATTATCAATAGGGAACTAATCTGGAATCCATTTAGAGGAGTTAATGCTTTTAAACCATTCCTGGACTGCTTTAATCAATGAAACTAACACTGGCAAATATGACCTAAGTTTAGATTGTGTTTGAAGCAGCAAAAGGCTAAATTTCTACAAAGATGAAGAGTGGGGAACTGCAGAACATCACACTATGTGGCCTGCTTGTCTAGGTTAACTAAATCACCAAAAGTTGTGCCTAATTGCTAGTGTGTATAATTCTTGGCCTGGAAGACCCAGACCATGTATGTGAATATTGAATAGTGAGGTAGTCCCAGCTAACCCTAGGCCTCTCATCTACCCTTATAAAATGCTTCAGTGTAGGTTTAATACTAATGTATATACACCCAGGCAGAAGAACCAGGCAGTCTAGTATCAGTTCAGTAAAAGTTTTTCAAGTATGACAGTAACCCCATAAGAAATTCCAACACACTGTCAAAGTCATTTTTGGCATCCAGCCTATTAATTACCAAGGGGTGGTTATGCTTGAAATCATCTTCCACAAGTAAAATAGGTTACCAAAGGTGGTTCAGTTCCGGCACAAACCTAGACTGATCTACATGTATCAAGTGGGGAAGAACAGTGGGTAACGTAGCTGCAGTGATAAACATGAAACGTTTACAATCATGGCTTAGATGAAAATGGTCCTGCATGTTGCAGGGTTTATCAGATCTTTACCAGATGTAGGTATTAGCATAATTATTGATTCCTTCCATGAAGTTGTAGGAGGGTTTCCTTGCATTACTCAAACTGGTAAAGGTCTAAGCAAACCCATCTCCACTCCATTTATAAATCTCTAAGGGAAGGCAGTTAGATCCTGGGGACTTCCCAGTAGCCAACCAGTGTAATGCATCCAGAACTTCTGTTGTAGTACTGGGAGCTACAAGAGTTGAGGCATCCTCTGGGGGGAGATAATGATAGGTGTCCATTTCAAAGGTCATGGGAGCTGGGCTGCAGTGTCAGAATATACCCGAGTATAGTATTCCAGAAAAAGATTGACTATGTCTACCGGTGTGGCACAGAGCTTCCCTGTTCTACGGTGCCTGATTTGTGGTAAGTATCTCTCTACTTCCTCTCTCCTCAGCCTTAAGGCTAAAATGTTTTGGAGGGGGGAATATCAAAGTTTTTATTTTTTGACATTAATGCCTTAGTGGCTTTCTGAGTTCTGTATAAGAACAGTGTGTCTAGTCTTTCTTTTGAATGTACAAAAATCTCTTCTAACTCCCTGACATCTAGTCTCATATGATATTGTGAATGGAAACAGTTCGTCCTGGATCCCCTCTTATTTTAGCAAAATGGTGCATTTTATAGATATTTACCTGAAGGCACAAGAGATCATAATCTACACTCTTAAAGTTAATGTAATGTCCTGCAGAATCTGAACTATCAGCTTCTACCTTACTGACTTTATGAACTATTTTTAATATATCCTTTGTTGTTGTTTTTGCACAACATAATACTTCTTCTTTTCCTTCTACTTCTAGAATACTTCTTTTCCTTCTACTTCTAGAACAGTGGGATAAATGTACCCCCACCAACAGTGAAGCATAATCAGAGATTTGTATAGGGTACATGTCCAATGACCGCAGGTACTGGGCAGCATCATAAGACAATAGTATCTGGTCAATTCTTGAAGGTATTTTGGAGGAAAATGAATAAAAGGTATAGATTTGGGAAGGCAATCTTATGAGTATGTAATATCCCAGACATATATAAGGCTTGTTTGAAGATCTTTCCATTTGGTAATGCAAAATGCTTCCTAGGGCCAGCTTATACTTTACTGGGGGACATTACAGTGTTCAGATATCCATAAAGATACTCCATGTTTGTTAACTGCCTACTCCCTCACCAAATAAGCTATCTCTTAGACTCATGTACTAGGAGGAATATAGTTATTTGCAATTTTAAGTTCCACATGAAACAGTCAGCCCCTAACTAATATAAACCTTCCTTGAGGGTCTAATAAATTCTCAGATACACTAAAGAGGGTTCTTTTCTAAAATATCCAGCACAAAACCTGGGTTTCTAACCTCATTAAGTGGGCATCCAGTAAACAAATAAAGTATGTTTTCATGGTATAGATGCAAGAAAATACCCTACACTGTTTTGGTCATCTACAAGACCATTAGCATTCCAAGATAAAAGAGAAATGAAACATCAGTGAATCAGTGAGATACTCTACTTTGCAGTCACTGCCAAGGTAAATTAATCTTGATCACTTTATGCGCAGTAAGCACCATGTAAATGCTCCGTGTGTTAGCTTCCACAGAAATAGTTTCATATCATTTATTTCCATTACAGCTACTTCCCCCTAGTCTGTGCAGGTTAACAAAGAAAAAAAAATTCATTTAAATATTACATAAACTATTTACAACTGTAGTAGAGTAAGCTGCTAATCTACCAGTTATGACAGAGAACAAAATGATTGTCCATTGAAGTATTAACCAAAGCATTTACATCAAATCTGTCTAAGTATGGGATGTCAGTAACAAACAATTGCATTATAGAATCATATGCTCCACTCCCAGCAACATTTAACTTACTTGCAACAGAAAGAAAGATGAAACTTCAGTATTATAGAACTCATGCAACACTTCTTTAAACAGAACTGTTAATTAATATATACAGGTCCTTTACAATGTAAAACTTGCTTTTGTGCTTCCCTGGCTTCCGTACAAAGTAAGTCACTCAGTTGTTTGGTTGTTAGCAGCAGAACACATGACCACACGGGTTGCTTTCTGATGTACTGCCATTCTTCAATTGAAGACCGGGAACAGATCCAATACTCATTTGGAAAGAAGTACATTGGCGTTCTGCACTGGACTGCTTCATGCCACTTACGTTCTACACAGAAAGTAATGAAGACTGTTGAAGACTAGAAAATGCTTCCACTAAAAAGTGAAAAGTGTCTGAATCTTCTGGCATGTATACTATGAGTGTAGCTGGGTAGGGAAATCTACACTTCCAGTTGTTTAACCAGGCCTCTGCCTGGTTTCCTGGGAAAAGTTCTGTTCTAAGAAAACTCTGTCCCCTCCAGTCTTCATTATGTTTCCATGGAGATAGATGTTACTTTGAATCTCATCTTTGGTATAATAGTTAAGGAGACAAACAAGTACAGGACAAGGAGAGCGTTTCTTCACTGATTTAGGAATCAGTACCCTGTGAGCCCTCTCTGTAATGGTCTGTTGCTGGGAGATGGCAGACCACTCAGACAATAAAGATAGCACTAACTGAACACAATTATTCCTTGCAAAGTTTTCAGGTCATCAATCAGTCTAACGTTGTTTTGGCACTCTCTGTCTTCCAAATTAACAATTTTGCTTTCCAGCTATACATATGTGACTAAAATAGATGTGAAAGCTGCTGCAAGTCTTTAATATCTGTGTCATGCATTGTTAGCTGGTCTGGGTGAGCTGACATAGCTGATTCAAAATCTTGTATCCTAGCATCTGACTTGGCAATATAGGTGACTTTATCTTCTGCATTTTCATCAAGTGCCATTTTCTTATCCATTGCCTCCATGTTCATCCCAGTTAAAGAGCGTTGAGGTAAGCCAGAGACAGAGCAGTCATTTGTGATGACAGAACTTTGGCCAGAATGACCATGTGGAATGCTCAGAAAGTTTTAGCTAATCTAGTTCTCTTTCACGATGCCTTGCAGGGACATCTAATGGAGCCAGGATGAATGTTGTTGCTAAATACTGCTTGTTAATTCAGAAATACAGATTAAAAGGTGCTCTAATCCTGTTTCTTGTGAATATTTTAAGCTGGGGGTATACAGAGCACTAAAGAGTCACTGCTTGCAAGGCTCTTACGTCAACAGAAGTCAACCTAGATGTTAGCATTTTTAATGATGGTTTATTATTTGGTTGATTCATGTTAAGCAGACTTAAACAAACACAGCTATTGAAAACCATCTGTTTACTCCTACTATGAGACTAGACCTATTATTTTGTGGCAGCTGATGTCTTCTCTTTTCATGCTTTAGTTATTTCTATACTTCTGAGACAAATCTTAGTCTATACGCTCTACTTATAAATCTTACACTGATTTGTTTCACTGTCTATTGAATGTTGTCTATGTGTTGTTTAATGAAATTATATGTTGCCATTGCACCTTTGGCCTACGTCATAGCTAAAAATTGTCCTCAGGCCAGGCCATTGACCTGCTTAGCAACCAAAGAAGCAAATAAATAATATGTATGTATGGGTCTACTTCTAAATTTCAAACTTTCACAAGTTAGAATTTCTTATGGTCGAGACTATAAGATCAAATTTGTGAAAATTGAAATTTAAATAAAAACAAAATAAAAGCAAGCAAAAAAAATATGTTTTTGCAGGGGGGGGCAACCCCCCCCTGCACCCCCACACACCTTGCTAATTAAATATACCAACTCCAAGATTGCACTACAGCGAGGAAAACAGTAAATGTACCGTTCTGTGCTGTATGGAGATCTCTATTTAAACAAGTCGAATTTTCACAAGTTCGATCTTATGGTTTCATCCATAAGAAATTTGAACTTGTGAAAGTTTGAAATTTAGAAGTAGACCTGTGTGCATATGGGTCTACCTTAGTTGACCGAGATGCCAGTTCACCGACATGCAGAAGACCGAGACCAAACGACCGAAAACGAAGGTGATCGACAAGGTGAAATCCCAACAGCCAAAAGACCGACATGGGCAACGTGTGAGCGTGAGTCGGTAAGTGTGCGATAGTGAGGGATTTAGGGTTAGGGAGCGGACAAGTAAGTGTGCGATAGTGAGGGATTTAGGGTTAGGGAGCAGATAGGTAAGTGTGTGATAGTGAGGGATTTAGGGTTAGGGTGTGGGAAAGGTGAGTGTGCGGTAGTGTCAGACTTAGGGTTCAGGTAACATAAGTGTGTGATAGTGACGGACTGTAGTTTAGGGGCGGGTTAAGTGAGTTAGGGTTAGGGTGCAGGTAGGGTGAGTGTGCGATAGTGACGGGCTTTATGTTTTAGGGTGGGTTAAGTGAGTTAGGGTTAGGGTGCAGGTAGCATAAGTGTGCGATAGTGACGGGCTTTAGGTTTAGGGGTGGGTTAAGTGAGTTAGGGTTAGGGTGTAGGTAGGGTAAGTGTGCGGTAGTGTCGGACCTTAGGGTTAGGGTTTGGGTTAAGATTAGTGGATATGTAATTGTGTGTAATGTGTAGTTTACGTTTTGTGTGTCGGTGTAATGGTGTTCGGTTTTGTGAGTTGTCGGTATTGTGTGTTTTCGGTCGTTTGGTCTCGGTGTTTTGCATGTCGGCAAACTGGCGTTTCGGTCAACTAAAGTAGACCCATATATATATATATATATATATATACACACACACACACACACAGACACAGACACACACACACACACACACACACACACACACACACACATATATATATATATATATATATATATATATATATATGGGTTCACTTTATAACATCGAAATACTGAAATGTCAAATTTCAGTATCTCAAAACTATAAAGTCGAATGTTAAAATAGCGAACGTTCATAATCGCGAATTTGACGTATGTCAAAATATGTCGAGCGGTTATGAAGTTGCGCTATGTAATGTCCGGGTTTGTGTTTTGTTGGTGCGTGGTGCCGTGTTTGGATGTAGGTGTTATGTCAGGTAAGTGAGTGTTTTGTAAGGGTTTTGAGTGGGAGTTAGAGGGTGTGTGAGGGATTGGAGAATGTGCGTGTGTGAGTGAGCTTTTGTGTTGTGTTTGTGCGATCTCGGAGTTAGTATATATAAGTAGGGGGGGTGTGGGGGGTGCAGCCCCCCACATGGAGGGTGTAGGGGGGTGCCCCCCTGCTTATGTGTGTGTGAGTTGTGTATGTGTGTTGTTTTTTTGTTTATGTTGTGATGTGGGTGTTGTGTTGTATGTTTAGTGTAGTGTGTGCGGTGTTTTCGGTTATGTGGTTTCGCGGTTTTTGTTTGTCTGTGTTTTGTGGATTCGGTTTTATAGTCTCGAGATACTGAAATTCGATATTTCAGCATTTCGAGGTTATAAAGTGAATCCATATATATATATATCTTTAGCTTAGAATAAGTAAAATTTTTCTGATTTCAGAACAAAGTTGGTTCCAGTATCCCAGAAAATATTTTAAATAGATTTCTCTCTTACAACTGGGCAAAAGGAAGACATTTGCAAGTTTGCAAGTTCATTGATCCTAGAATCTAAAGAAGTGTTTCCTAGTTTTAACTGTTGATTTATTTGGAAAAGGGAGACAGTATTCAATCATTGGTAACTTAAAGGTCAAGGAGGCATGGAATAGGGTGCCCCAGTCCCTAAATCATAAGTTCATAGGTGATTACTAGGTTAATGGCACAAGAGCCTTTACAAGCCTAGCCAGTAATACCCAGGATATGACAGTATTATATCTTTAGTATCAGGGTAGTGGGTCTTTGGGTGCTGGAGCCCTGAATCATTTTACACACTGCCTCCGTCCATAAGGGATATGGACACTATCCTGGGAATGAATTTATGGCTCCCCATCCATTTATCCAAATTCTTTTAGAATAGCATGAGGGATGGACTTTATTTTACAAAGCTGGGAAGTTTATTCCATAGTTGAGGTAGCCTTTGGGATACGATTCTGTCCCTCCAGCAAACTCTGTTAAAGTCACAAATAACGTTCAGGTCCATGGAATATGTAATCTTCATATAATTTTTCTTGAAAATATGTAACATTTTCATCAGGGCTGAATCAGAGATCGTCGTATAGGTCAGGCATAAGTTACCTTTCATTGAATAATATGAGACAGAGTAAAGGGATAGGACCTTTAGTCAGTCTGCATTAGACATGTGTCTTCCACTTTGTATTTTTTTAGTGAGAAGCTCCATTTTGTAAGTGCCTGGTTAGGTACATGTACAGTGTAGCATTGCACTTGATTATAGGCCGGATGAGGGCTGAGTACAGTGGCACTATGACTTCCTTTGATCTTGATGCCATGCCCTTACTTATAAGTTGAGCCACACAGAAGGATTTCCCCACTACCACAGCTACCTGGTGGTCAAAGTTTAGGTTAATATCTCTCTGCGTTCCTAGGCCCCCTCACCACTGGGTCTACTTTTAGGGGTGTGCTATCAATATTATAATTTGCAGAGATATCTGATTTACCAAAGGGTATGATTATGCATTTTTTAGCATTTAGTCTCAGACCATAGTTTTGGCACCAGTCATTTGTTATTTTTAGGGCTGTTTGTTGGATGTCAGCGTAGTTTGGGGATTCAGTGATTGCTCCCAGCTTACAATCATCAATGAACTTGGTGAGACAGAGGGCCCCAACATTGGCCTTCCCTTCAGAGAAGTATATACCAAACAGGAAGGGTCCCAACACTGAGCCCTGTGGGACACCACTAGTAACAGGTTTCTTATCAGAGGTGGATTCACCTATCTGGACAACATGTGCTCTGTCAGTGAGCCAGTTCGCTATCCATCTGATGATGTAGGGCTTTATGCCTAACTGAGTAAGTTTATCTATGATCCCTGAGTGGGGGGTTGTGTTAAAAGCTTTGGTCAGTCCAGATAACTGGTATGTACCATCTTACCCTTATCCATGGCCCTGGCGACTTTCTTGAAGAAGTCCATCAGACTGAGTAGGCAAGACCTCCCTATGACAAGGCCAAATTGGGTCTGTTCCAGTGTTTGGAGAGTTACTATCTCATTCTTGATCAGATCCATGATAATTTTCGCCATGGCCTTGCAGATAAGACTGATCAAGCTTATGGGTTTGCACTTCCCTGGGTCAGTTGATGCCCCCCCCTTGTGCAAAAGGACAACTGTTATAGTCCTCCATTCCTCTGGGACAATGACCGCCCAGAGGCTATGGTTAAAGAGGGTTTCTACTGGCTCTGATAGAATCTGTTCTAAGGTATTTAAGAAGCCTCCTGGAATGTTGTTGGGACCAATGGAAGCTGTGTTTTTGGCTTTAGCAAGCACAGTTAGGACCTGTTCCTCATAATGACTGGTAGGGTGATGGTTGCAGGTGTTTTTTTGGGTGTGATAGGGGTAGAAGTTTAAACTGAACTTATCGGCCAGCAGATTTGTTATAGTTTCAGGCTTGGTGTAAGTGTTGCCATTCATGATTAACTCGGCACATGCTGAGCATTTCCCCTGAGGTTATGAACATAGTTAAAAAAACTTATGGTTATCTTTCACCTGGGAGGCTATCTTTGCCTCATAGTTTGCTTTGGAAGATTTGACCAGCGCTCTAATTTGTTTGTTTAGACACGTATCCTTTTGCACTGTTGTCTGTGACTTCTTGTCTTTGAAGAGGATTTTTCTCCTTTTGTTGAAAAACCTATTTATGCTAGAGGTCCATTATGGTGGTTTATTTTTGCCAGTAATCATAGATTTGACTCAGACAGATACTGCCTTCTCCATGCAGCTATGAATGTCTACAGGTCAGAGTAGGCCTCAGTGTCACTCGCATTCAGAGGGCCTTAGAAGTTTAATAAGCTCTGACTTAGTTTGAGGTAGTTGACCTTAGCAGAGTCCTTAACAGGTTTAGAGTTTGATATGGGTTCTAGGTTAGTTTTAATATTAAAGGAGATCATTTTGTGGTCAAATCTTACCAGGGAGGAGTTAATGCATGGGTAGGATCAGCATCTCTGCCTCCCATGCTCATGAGTACTAGGTTTATGATATTTGTACCTCTAGCTGGGGAGCTAAGTAGTCACTGTAGGGTATTTGCACTGATGCAAAAACCTCTGAGCAAGTGAATTATGGGTCATATAGGTCTTCCAGTTTATGGAAAGGTAGTTGAAGTCGCACATGAGTAGGTGTTAGGCTGAATGTTAAGAAATTCAAGTAGGTTTAGGTAGGAGGTGTGGTTTTCCAGACTCATGTTAGGAGATCTGTAGCTACCAAGGATATGATAGGGGGTCAAACCTGTGGTTGGTTGGGCATGGAGTAGCTCAAGCAAGTCATTTTGTTGGACCAGTCTAGAAGTGTACATGTCCTTTATAAACACTAAGACACCTCCTCCCTTTATTTTATCCTGAGCTGTGGGGGATCAAAATGTATGAATGTCACTGTGGCCTTTGATAGCAACAATGCTTAACCTGGTTCTGAACCATGTTTCCGTGATTGCACATACGTCTGCATCCTCCAGGGTGAGGAGTGCTCCAGGAAGTACAGTTTTTTATTTAAACTCCTAGCATTGAGCAGCAGTACCTTTAGGTAGTCGTGAGTGATTTTTGTTATCTTGGAGGGTTTAACAACTTGGCGCGACATAAAAAGGCACTATGGGGATAGATAAATTTATTGCCAGTATCTGGAAGTCAAGAGATTACAAGTGCAAACCATCTCTAGAAAGCATTGTGCTTTGTCAGTCATGTTTTCTCAGGCTGACAGATATTGTATCCCCTTGTTATGACACCAGAAACTAAGCCAGTTGTAAAAGTCACTCATTTTTTGATGGTACTGTGGCATCATTGGCAAAGGGGGTCTACTTCACGTTGTCGAAGTCCGACAATATCGAAGCTGATATTGTCGGCACCAGATTAGCGAAAGCAAAAAACATCGAACTTTTAAACGGAAATCTCCGTAAGGGGAGACTTCTGTTTATTTCAATGTAGTGTGGTCTCAGAGTTGGTATATTTAAGTAGGGGGGTGCAGGGCGGGCTTGCCCCCCTTCTTGAAAAGGTAAGTTTTTATTTATTTTTGTTTTTAGGCATTTTTTTTTTATCTTTCGATGTTTCAGAATTCGATGATATGGTGTCGACCATATCAGATTCGATATTCTGAAACTTCGATAAGATAATACAGATGCGGTGAAGGTAGGATGCTGCTCAAGGCTATAATCATACCTGCCTAGGACACACAGTGAGAGAACTCCATCATGTCTCTCTTCATATAATCCAGTGAGGTACATCTTAGGTCATTTATGCCCACATGGACTACGACTGTGTCATACTGGACTTATGGTTTAAAGACCTAAGTGCATGCATGATCTGGCAAATCCTGGCTCGAGAGAGACAACTCCCTGTGATCTTCTCCTTGTTTAGCTTGATAAGGGGGAAATTAGCATGTCTTACAATGGAATCCCCAATAACTGTAATGTTTGGCTGTGTGGTGTGGTCCCTTATGAGCTTGGAACCAGGGCTACTATGATTTTCTGAGTTATATGTTATGTGAGGTGTTGTCTTTTTTGGGTGTAAGCAGGGCCACTGAGAGATGCTTTTAGGAGGTCTTGGAGGTTTGGGTAGATTACACGCGAGTACCTCTGTATATGTGTGTCTATGTGTTTGTTCCATAGTGTTGGTAGTGAGTGTTTTGGGTGTAATGCTGCCAACCTGGTTTGCATTTATCTTGCATGTATGTGAGAGCTTTGCCTCCAGTGACATTTTGTATCTGCATCTCTCACACACTATGTCTGTTCTAAAATTAAATGGTTAGCAGTGAACATGAGGCAGTTACTACACTGCCTCAGGATGCCCATATCCACCAGGCCAGTTTTCTTCTTGAAATAGGTGACAGTGATGTGTCCTTTGGTCTGCTGTTGAAATAAATTGATGTATTTTATTTAACAAAGTTGGAGCAGGGATTGTTTGTGGGAAAAGTAAATGACTGACATGTTGTACTCCAGTACAGATTAAACCAAGGACTTTCGTTGCCCCTGGGATGAATAAATGAACTAATTTTAACTGACATTAAAACTGTTTCAGCACTTAATCAGTGGCAGCTTTAATATGGGCCTTAAAAGACTAAGTCTGCTCCAAGGATGCCCCCAGTTGTCTGTGTCTTGCTTTATATGCCAGATAGTATTATTGAGTGGGTTATCAGTCTGATATGGGGGAAGATGTTTAAGTTTCTGGATGGTCCCAAAGTTTTTTGACTGTGATCTTGGAAGCTTGCAATAGTCACTTATCAAAGATAAAACTGCTGGGGGTATCAAATGTGATCAGCTCAGAAACAGACTTTTAAGAGAATCAGACCTGACACTCAATAAATCACTAGATGTGTGTGCAATGTATTTAAAATGTAAAATTTCCTTCAGTGCTTTGAAGTATGCAAAATAAAGGTGGTGAATGAAAATGATGACAAAATAAGGCACATAATAATATTAAACTGTAAATAATTAAAAATTAAGTACAGGTGACTGTGGGCACCCAAGATTGTGCCTTGAGTCAGCTGTTTCACTGACATATTGTAATGGGGTGAACTCCAAGAGGTCCCATGGCCAGTGAACAAAATAAGTTTTAAAAAAATTGTTATGTTCGGCACTGCTGACTATTTTACTTTTAGTTAATTACTTACATGCCAAATATAACCATTCACTTGCTTTTTCATTAAAACAAAATGAAATGCTACACACAGTGTGAGCATTTCATACATTTTCTCACAGTACTTACTACTTGAGAATACATAACATGGTTTGGAAGATGTAGTATATAAAGCTTCTACTATAGCATGTGACTGAAACTGTAAAAACAATAAAGTGGCGTTCCTTTCATATCCATTGCATGTTGTATTTATAAATATTAAACAATGTTATCAAATTCTTCATTGTAATCCAGTTTTATTTTGCTTTTGTTTGAGTCCTTGGATAAATTTCATTGTTTGGAATAATTTCACTATCCTTGTTAACAAACAATAAATATATGCAGATATAAAATCCTATAACAAATTATCAGCTTAACGGTTTGGAACAAATTTACTATATTTAAAAATAAGTGCTGCAACTTAATTACTATCTGAACATGTGTACTTGTTTACTGGGGGGGGGTCAGACAGTACAGTGAATCCCCTACTCTTACATCTCATTTTATTTTGAAATCATCAAAGTAAAGCTGCCATACTTATATACATACATGAAACTGTTACAACTTGTGCTCAAACTGGCATTTGTTCCAATGAGCAGTTTAGGAGAAGAAAGACTGAAATTCTGAAGTGCCCCTGTATATATATTCCATTTGACATATTAGCCTGCAGTTTTCAGAAAGTGAAGAGTTAAGGCAAATGCTGGTATGTGACAGGTTTTGTGCCCATATATCATTGGCAGTTATGTTAAATAGCTCCACAGAGGTGAACTTTCCATTTAACTTTCTTTTAAGGAAAAGCCTTTATTCTTTGCACCACAGCCTTAGCACGTACAGTAATGTAACTTCGTGGGAACAATGCTGTACTTGTGGTTTTCTTAGAATTTTAGTTCAAATTATCTAGCAACCATTTATGTATTAATGGGCTATGCTCCAGTTTTCCCATAGGTTATAATGGAAAGGGGTTAATAGAAATAATGCAAGCAACTCAAAAATATTTAAGACTCTGTTATGGAAACTACATAAATAAAATGTTTTGTAGAGAAGATGAATATATCTTTCATATGAAATATTTTGAAGACCTAAGTGGACAATGTTGTTCCTCCCTGCCTCACGTCATTAGTAAACTTCACTGTGATGACCCACCACTGGATCAGTAATCAAAGAGCCTCAGTCCTCACCACTGGCAACAGTGGGGGATGTATACTGGGAGGATGACAGGTACACACACAGTATTTCCAGATGCAGTTCTCTGCATCAAGTGCAATTTCCCTTAAGAGCACACAGAGACCACAGTCAGTCTGGGGCTGGTTTCTCCCTCTTTCTCCAGACCCCCAATAAGACTCCCCACACCACTGGCACGGTTATAGAGTTAAGATCTTAGCTGAGTGACCAAGCCAAGACCTACCAGCACCCTCTCTGTCCAACCAGTGCTTTATATCCCTGCCCAAGTAGCTGACACATACACATACACACACACACACACACACACACACACACACACACACACACACACACACACACACACACACACACACTCTTTGAGGTTTGATTTACACACACACACACACACACACACACACACACACACACACACACACAAACCTGGGAGAGGCTGGCACAGGTTTACTAGCTATGCCCCCTCTAACCAGACTATAAGGTAGTTACCACTGCCACCAGTCAACTCATTATCAGCTACTTTAAGGCCCTTAACAAAGGGTGACTAGTCTTACTGTGTAATATTAATATTATTACAAATGGTAGTTTTTCCAAGAGCAATGCTATTCTGAGTGGCCCATACAATGTCAGCAAATAAATATGCACAT